>NC_142172.1:3317126-3461591 GCF_029865625.1 Vigna umbellata | reverse complement strand
TAAACTTCACCTTTGATTAGAATGAAGAATTGATTATGTTGATTTCTGTCCAGAACTTTCTTCTTGTTGAAGGTCACCGAGAGAGAGCTTGAGAGTTTCCTCTAGCCTCTCTCCCTAGCTAGGCTTCATTCTTAGCATTCCTCTACACCATCCGCATCACAGTATAGCGCTTAAACCACTTCCCTCATTCCATTTTCTCCATCACCGCTTCATCAAGTTTCTTCACCGAATCATTGTTTGATTCAACCCTCCTCTACTTCAACCTTATCTTCATCACCGAGTCATCCATTTTGCCTCAATCCAGCCATCAATACCGTTTGCAGAGTAGCTTCCTGAGTTTTTGCTTCCTTCGGTCATCATCATCATTCTTCAATCCTTTCCGCTGCGTTGTCCAAGAAAACTCTCCATGGTTGCGCTCTGCTACCGTCCATTCAAAGAAGAATATCTGGTTGATAGCTTCCACCACCAAAACCAGCTGGATCCTTCTTCCATCATAGATGTTATGCTATCCTATATACCACGAAGACTTAAAACAAAAAGATCAACAAGCAATTTAAAGAAACCAATAAAGATATAAAATGTAAATGCTAGACGGCCCTAAGTGAAACTGCAAGTGACACTTGGATCCCCCTGACACACTTCCGCAGTAAGGAAACGAAATTACATTGTTACAATCTTCTAATGTGATCTTGGAATTACTTCAAGAGCATTTTCCCAAGTCACTTAGCCAAAAACCAAAAATCAACTTGAAACAGCAAAGGTTCCATGATATAGTGACTTAAACAAGCCTAAAATAATGCCTAAAACTAGTGTAGTCTTCAAACTTTGGCTGCTGCTGTTTTCCACTCCAAAATAGGTTGCAAAGCAAGCTTTTCTGGTGTATTTTAGTTGCTGAAACAACAGGTTTGCAGCTACTCAAAAACACCATTTTTGTTTCCACTTCAGCCCCCTTTCCACTTCCTAAGATGCTACCTCAGTAGGTGAAGGTTTCTGCTTCTAGATGCCTCACAATAGGTAACACAGCACCTCAAGATTCCACTTAAATTACACCAATCAGAATTAGCAAACTGCACCAGAACTTCAAACCAGATTTCTAAACTTTTGACAATTTGGAAGGCAAGAATGAGGAAATCAATTGGAAATAGGGATGGAATAACAGCAAGCACTCAAAAGGAACCTAATAATGGCACTAGAATAGATGAAGAAAAGCAATAAAAAAACGAAATTGTAGATCACAAACTCATCCAGACCAAACTGTTTGATGCTTTACCAAAGTGTTTGATAAAATGCCCCCAATGAATTTCAGATTTTGAGTTTTTGAGTTTTTGGGCTTCTAATCTGGATTGCAAGGTTCTCTATGCTTGTTGTCACTGGATTTTACTTCTTTTGATCATTTAATATCATTTTTAAACATTGAACCACCTTTTTCCATAATCCAGAAATAAATTTGAACAAAAGTACTAAAACAGTGGCTCGAAGTGTATTCTGCACCAGAAAAAGTGGGACTGAAATGGTGGTTTTGAACCCAAAAATGAGTGGAAGTGATTCAACAGCTCATGTGAATGAACAAACAACTTTTCTTGATGATTTTAAGCATGTTCAAACTCTTAAACAACTCAAAAACTGATTACAACTCATAATCACTGGTTCACTTCCATTATAATTTAAAGATGTTGGTTCAAAATGTAATCTGCATATAGGCTAAATTTTGACCAAATGAATAGTATGAGCAACTTTCAATCATCAATTTAGACTTGCTCAAGCTTTCCAAAAGCACAGAAACAGCAAATTCCGAAAATCACCCATGCTATAACCAATTTATGCAGTAAAATACATCAATAAACCACCCAAATTCAGTGTTCCAGGGATTCAAGGATGGAAAACAAAGAAAATTACTCTAGAAAGTGTAAATGCACATAACTAAGCTAGAATTAAAGTGCTTAGTATGATTAAACTCAGAATGGACCAAACAAAGAGTGATAGCACGGTGAAAAGCTAGAATAAAACTTGAACAACAAAATGCTAGTGTTTATGCACAACCAAGCTATGCAAATTGCATTTCCTTGCTTATAATGGTTTGCTACACTTTCAGCATCATTCATAAACAGTAAACAATGTTGTACCAAGCTCCAAACTCAATGAAAAACAACTAGAACAGATTTAACGATTTTAAACCAGAATACAATTCTGCAGCAGAATTAAACAGAAATAAAATCAGATTTGCTTCTTTGGTGTTTCAGCTTGTATCACCAAGGCTAGATAGAGTCTTCATTGCCTTTATTGGTAGATATACAACTTATCCAACACTTGCACTCAAGCAAAATGAAATAAACCAGCAGAGAAGAATACCAAAACAGAAACAAAACTAAAACTGCATCACAAAGTGCACATGACTAAGACAATACGGAAATTGAAAATTAAAGCTAGAATTGACACAAACAAGAATGATTCACCATTTAAAATGAAGGATACACATGAACAAACAATGGAAACAAGAAATCAGTGACTAGAGATACAATTAAGCACAACAAAACAACACTTGTATGTTGTAAGCAACAACAAAACAGAACAAGGAAAAACAGCAGAAATAGAATGAAAAGATGGAGGAATTTCTTAGCTCTTGGTGCCTGGACAACCTAAGATCTGGATACCACTTGATGAAATGCTACTTCCAGCTGGATTGACGCAAGGAGGAGTTCCAAACCAGAGTAGAACAGCCATGGAAATAAGTGCAATGGAAAATGGAAGATAATGAAGTGTTTGAAGTATTTAAGGTGAAGAGAAGTGTGTCGGTAAGGCCTCAAAGCTTAGAGGACCTTCCTATAGAGGAAGGAAGTGATAACGGTTGAAAAACCGTTATTTTTATACTTAATTTTGATATTAAAAACACCCTTTATGACTTAAACTAGCTTGAAATCATGCTTTTGATCAAGTTGTGAGAATAAGAGAGTTGAATGGGTTTTATGCTCATTTTTTCTTGTTTTGACAAGAATTAAGATGAATTGGATGAAGAAGTTGAAGTAGCAAGGAGCTAGAGTCATGAAAGGCTGGAAAAGTGGCACATAGAAGAACCATTGTTTCACGCCTGGGTGCCACCGCTGAGCGCCAACTTAATTCTGAAATCACTGTTTCACGCTTGGGCGCCACCGCTGAGCGCCAGTTTGGTTTTCCAAGCATTGTTTCACGCTTGGGAACCACTGCTGAGGGTCCAAAGAGTGTCGCAACTACCGTTGAGAGCCCTTTTGAGGCGTTGAGCGCTAACGACATGGGCTTAGGCCATTTTTCTGTATTTTTAATGAACTATTTAAGGTTTTGGACGTTCTAAGGTTCATATCTTTGGAAAGAAAGAGGCAAAAATACACTCTTTTCACTCCTCGGAGGCGGATTTTGGATGCAGAAGCTCCAATCTTCAACTTTTAGAGTTTTATCTTTCATTCTTTTCATTATTTTCATCTAGTTTCACCATGTCTATGGTGAGCTAAACCTCCATTGTTGTTGGGTGTCGCAACCGGAATCGCGACGGGACAACGATCCAAAAAGAAACGGGTTTTGAAAAGAGATTTTGGAGTCGCCACCATAGTTTATTCTGGAAAACTACTGAAAACCCATAAAATGATAAGACACGGTCCACGAAAACCATATTCTGGGTTCGGGAGTCGGCTACGCGTAGGGAAGGTGTTAGCACCCTACAACGCCTGCCCTAAGGCAGTACCTTTAACTAAATGCACGAATATGATGTGGTTTTCAAAATGTTTAACTATCCCCTAAAATAAAATTATAAATAAACAAAATATATTTTTTAGTTTTTTGGGCCCGACAAGGATTGACCTTGCTCCTACGTATTCTCATTCAAAATGAGAAATCAGGGTTGTGTAGTTCTTTTGAAGCTGTTTGAGAAATTTGTTTGGAAATTGATTGAAAATTTGTTTTGAAATGATTTTGGATTTTGGGAAGTGAACCTGAAAGGACTAGCCTTGCTCCTACATATCTCCACTTTTGATAGAGAATCAAGGATCACGTAGTTCTGGGTTAAAAGATTGTTTGTTGTTTGTAAAAAAAGCGGATGTTTTTAAATTTTTTATATTTTTTAATATTTTTGAGAAAAAGAAGGTAATGAGCACTAGGCCGACGCGGACGGTCACACAAGTACTCATACCATTGTTTAAAACTTTTGATATTCGGGATATTGAGTACTAAGCTGATGCGGACGATCACACGAGCACCCATATCCTCATTTAATATTATGTAAATAAGAGAGAAAGGTATTGAATACTAGGACGATGTGGACGATCAACCTTTAAACGTATTTTTGTAATTTTTATATAAAAAGGAGAAGAGGTTTTTAGCACAAGGACGACGCGAGCGGTCACACGTGTGCTTAACCTTTAAAATATATTTTTTTAATTTTTTATAAGAAAGAAGAAGAGGTTTTCAGCCCAAGGACGACGCGAGCGGTCACACGTGTCCTTAAACCTTTAAAATGTATTTTTGTAATTTTTTATAAGAAAGAAGAAGAGATTTTTAGCACAAGGACGACGCAAGCGGTCACACGTGTGCTTAAACCTTTAAAATATTTTTATTCTATTTTAGAAAAGAAGAAGAAAAGGTTTTAGCACAAGGACGATGCGTGCAATCACACATGTGCCTAAACCTCTGAAATATTTTTGTAAATTTTGTATATATATATATATATATATATATATATATATATATATATATATATATATATATATATATATATACATATAAATATTTTATTTTTTTATGTATTATTAAATATGTATTTTAAAATAAATAGATATTTAGAATAAATAAATAAAATAAAATAAAAACAATAAAAACAAATAACAACAATAAAAATAATAAAATAAAATAAAATAAACAAATGGAATAAGATAAATAAGGAACAAAATAAAATAAATAAAGAAAAGCAAATAAATAAATAAGTAATAAAAATAAAACAAATAGTGGGGGGTGCCCAAATGAGAAAATGGGGTGTCTAAACTATTTTTTTTCTTTTGTAAATGAACTGGGCCAAAACCTAAGCTGAAAGGGGGTGTGGAAGTGAGAAACAGGGGTGTCCAGAACAAATTGTTTTTTTTTGTTTATTGTTCTTGGGCTTGGCCCACCGGGGTGGTATAGGGGTGCGCGGGTGAAAAGCGGGGCTGCGCGAAGGAAAAAGCTTTTCTATTATATTTTTATTTTGTTTTTTATTATTAATTAGGCCCAAGGCCTTTTCACTCCAACTCAAAAACCCTTAGGGGTTCTGCCTCTCTGCGCGCAGCTTCATCCAAACGAGAACCCAGGTCTCCTCCTCTCTGAGCGAGAAATACAAGAGACGATCTCCTCCACCCTTCAACAGCCATGCCCCAGCCACCATCCAAACAGCCACCGCGGGAGGACCCCCTATCCGGTCCAACACTCCGCCGGCGACGCCACCCAGGCCGCCGCTGGTCACGGCCTCGGATCCCCCTATTCTTGCTTCTCGCCGCCACTGCCACCACCGACGACGGTCGTCGCGAGTTGCGGCGCAACACGCCAAGCTCTCCCACCTTTCTTTCTTCTTCTTGTCACAGACTTACTACATCTCAACTCAGATCTCTGCTTCCTTCAACCTGGCCACACTTTCCGACTCTCTCGCCTTCGTTGGCATTCCCTCCGCCGCTTCCTTCCCCTTCGTCGCTCGTCACTACCTTCTACTCGTAATCCAAACTCACCGCCAACAACTATCCTCCCGTTGGTATTATTCTGGGCATCAGTCTTGGGGTTTTGATGATGACTGTGTTGTGAGTGGGGGGAAGGATGATTGGGTTCCGAGGATGGGAGAAAAGAGAGGAGAAGAATGGGTTTTGTGGGTTTGTTGGTTTGTTTGTTTATCTGAAGGTTCGGCTGGCGTTGGGTTCCGAGGATGGGAGAATGAAATTCCCCCTGTGCGTGAAGATGAAGACACTATGCTGGTGCACGTATGAATGTGAGTGTGAGGGTGATAGTTGATTCTGTGATAATGGTGTATGGGTTGGCGAGATGGGGAAGCCTTAGTAGATGCTGGGACGTGAATGAGTTGAACATTTTGGCTATGTGAGACCGATGTGGTAGTTGTTGTGTGTGACTTTCTGCTTAGTGATGATTTCCTTGTTGGTTACGGGGTGAATAGAGGTATTAAGGGGGTGTTGAAGATAGGAGAACTCGTGATGTTCAGAGGAAAAGGATGAACGTATGCTATAAGATTCTAGAATGGGGAATGTGGCAGACTCACCGTAGCATAAGCAAAATGGAATAAGCATAAAAGGCAGTTATGCAGTAAGCATACATGACCACATCGGTGAGCAAGAGGCTTACCTCTCGGAGCTCTATGGATGCTGCTAGCTGCGTGTATCCGGTGACCTCCTCTGGCCCTTGTCTTTCTTTGCCGTTGCCAATGGTGGATGCCCTTCTATGACTGGATGATGACCCAAGATGAAGGTCTGAAGAAGCAGTGTCCAATCCTTCTTTGCTTTTCTCTCCAAAACCAGAATAATAACCTTCCCTCTTCTATCTCTGTGTGTTTTTGTGCAATTCTCTGTGCCCCCAAATCGCTCCGTACCCAATTCCGTATCCTCCAAAACAGATTGTACCAGTACCCTGCAACCCGCCTCTGCCATCACCCCAGCACTATGCAAAAAACGTTTTGCTCCCTCTCATTCCAACACACACACGTACACTGCTCCCTAAAAAAAACACTTTTTCCTTCTTTTTTTTTGGTCATGTTTCAAACCTTTTTTTCTTTTTTTTTTTTTTTGCTTTTCCCTTTTTTCTTTTTAAAAAAACACTAAATCAAATACAAAATAGTAAAATGATATTAAAAATAATAACATAAAATAAAATGAAAATGCGGAAAATAAAATAAAACAAATCAAAAATAGAAAGAGACCTATCATTTAGTCAATCCAGACGAAATTGGGTGTTGACATTGGGGACATGACGTAATCCTTTGAAACTCTCATGTATTGAATTGATTCTTATTATAAAATGCTTTACTTCATTAATTTTTAGGGTTTTTCCTCTACGCTTTATGCGTGCTTTGTTTTACTCATTCAATTGCATGATTATTGATTTTGTCATAAAAGCAATATTACCTAGACATAAGAATGGGAGGGTTGGTTGCCTTTAAGCTTCTGTGCGAATGTAATGCATGATTAATAGCTAGGGATACAAGACATTGTGAACTAGTAATTAGGAGTACGCTTTCTTCACCGAGACATCAGGTTTAAGGTAAATTAGAAAGTGGCATTAACATTAATGAAGAAGATGAATTCATAAATACATGAGAGTTGATAGGATAAGTCGAAAACCCCAACAGCATAATCATTCCATATTTTATATTAATCACCTTTGCATCTTTAATTCCAATTGATCAGCACTTGCATTCATATTTATTTTCCGTAATATAAACACAATGATTTCGATTACAAGTCCTAATTAGTCCAGAAACCGTATGAATGCTTAAGCCGCGAGTCTCTAGGGATTTGGTACACTTGCCGAAGTGTTAATAAGTTTTCGGCGTCGTTGTCGGAGACTTGTGGTATAACTATTCTATTTGTATGATTCTTAACCGATTAGACTTTTTATCTTTTTATATTTTTATCTTTTCATCTTTTTATCTTTTTATCTTTTATCTTTTCATCTTTTTATCTTTTTATCTTTTCATTTTTTTATCTCTTTATCTTTTCATCTTTTCATCTTTTTATCTTTTCATCTTTTTATCATTTTATCTTTTTTTTTTGTTTTTTGTTTTTTTATCTTTTTATTTTTTCATCCTTTTATCTTTTTATCTTTTCATCTTTTTTTTTTTTTTTTTTTTCTTTTTATTTTTTTTATCTCTTTATCTTTTTATCTTTTTATTGTTTTTATCTTTTTTATTTTTTATCTTTTTATCTTTTTGTGCTAATTGGGTGCTCTAGTGTAATGTTCTTTAGTGTCTGCAAGATAAAATCCGAAATTTGTACTAGGAGCAAAAGATCATTGATAAACAAATTTTTAATCCCCAAAAACAAAGTCAAAAACTTGTTAAGACCTCAGCAAGTGTACCGAATCGTATCAAGTAATAATAAATGAAAAGACCAAGTATTGTTTCCCAAGAGACTCACAGCACTATACAGTTATGTGATTACTCAACTAATTAAGACTCTAAAGAACATATTTTGGGGTTTTTTGAATGCAAATGCAATAAAATAAACATGAATGCAATTTGATCAATTGAGGCTACACACAAGAATGAATGGATAAAGTTGATGATATTGTCGTTGGGTTTAGATTTCACCTAATTTACTCTCATGCATATATGAATGCATCTTCTTCATTAATGTTAATGTCACTTTCTAATTTACCTTAAACTCAATGTCTCGGTGAAGAAAGCCTACTCCTAATTACTAGTTCACAATGTCTTGTCTCCCTAGCAATTAATCATGCATTACATTCGCACAGAAGCTTAAAGGCAATATTGCTTCCGGGAGAATTTCCCCAGTTCTAGATTTCCCCGTATGTGTCCATATCGACAAAATCAAAGATCATGCAATTGAATGAGTTAAACAAAGCATGCAAAGAGTAAAGAGGAAACACCCTAACAATTAATGAAGTAAAGCATATATAATCAAGAATCAATTCAATACTTGAGAGTTTAAGAGGTTACATCTTTCCCAACAACAAATAAGGTTTAGTTCACCATCATCATGGAAGAACTAGATGAACAATGGAATGAAAGAATTGAAGAGATAGAAAAACCCTAGAAAGAGAAGAGGAGATCCATCACCATCTCCAAATCTACCCCCAAGGGGTGAAAAGTGTGTTTATATGCTCAAGGCATCAAAAGATACCATCCCTAGGACGTGCAAGTCCTTAAATAGAACATAAAAATAATAGAAAACAGGTCCAAGCCCATAAAAATAACAGAAAACAGGTCCAAGCCCACGTCGTTAGCGCTCAGCGGCACTTTTGGCGCTTAGCGGTAAGTGTGGCACTGGCGCTCTGCGGAATTTGGCGCTCAGTGCAACTTTTTCTACACTCTGGTTGACTTTTCTGCACTCTAGTTGATCGGTTGACTTTTTGCAATTGGTTGACTTTTCTCCATTCTGGTTGACTTTTCTACATTCCAACCATTCGATACTTTAACTCTTCTTTCAAATCATTCCAATAGCCTAGAAAATCAAGGGAATTTAACACAAGACCATTAAATTCACCTTCAACTCTCTTAATCACATAATTAAAGCAAAAACATGAGTTCTTGCAAGCTTCTAAGTCAAAAAGGGTGTTTTTAACATCAAAATTAAGTTAAAAATAACGGTTTTTCAACCGTTATCACAACCCCAAACTTGAAACTTTGCTTGTCCTCAAACAAAATGTAACTTAGCTTAAACAAAATACTCATACTACAATGGTCTAGCACACCAAAAGGCATTTTTCTCTTAGAACAAGTAAATTACTCATCAATGTCCATCATAGAAAGATTAGTCAAGATATAATGATGCTTTAGCCAATCAAGCTTCAATTATGGTGCTCTTATAATCAAGACATACACAATAGATGCAAACCTCATGAATAATCAACCAACCAAGCAAGAATGTTATCATATAGTGCATGGAACAATTCCTCACCAAGATAGTGTTTCACTCAAGCACTCAAAAGTGTTTCACTCAAACTGAAAGGTGTATAGTGAGATGACACTCTTACACTCTACCATCACAATGTCACATGAATCAACTTTACCTTTCATTTAACCACATATCAAACCCACTCACAAGCAAGTTATCATCACAAGGACTTTTCAAGGCTTGTATTGAGGCTAGGCTAAGAAGAAAATTGGTTTTTCTAGACAACAAAATTCCTTGAGTTAAGAGAGTGCACAATTCATTTATTCACATTAACAATAATCTCTCTTCTCCTTTTATGTGAGAAACCAAATCTTCAACTTATTCCCAACTTTCCTTTCATTGAGCTCAACCTTTTCTTTTCTTTCTCTTTTCTTTTTCTTTTGCTTTTTTCTTTTGATCAATGCTCTTTGATAAATTTCACAAAGTTCTTTTCGGTTTCTCACCACCCCAAACTTGAACCATTCTCCATTACCACAAAAAATACTCTGCTTAACTCAAGGTAAGGATTTCAAAAAGGGTTTTTCCACTTTTCAAATTTAGGCTCAAGGTCCAAAGGTTAGAGAAAACATTGATCTTTATTGGGTTTACCTATAAACATTGGCTCTCAGGGAGAAGAAAAACATGGCCTTGATCATTTGTAACAAGCAAGCAAGTGGTTCAATCATAGAAAATTAGGCAAAATCAATCATGCTTTCAAAGCAATAACACTCAATCAATCAAAAACTCTAGAGCCTAATCTCTCACAGGTTAACTCAAGTTCCACAATTTGATAAACATCCTGCCCAGCATATTATTCACAATTGAAATCATGCATCTATTTTTAACAATATTATGAGCAACCACCATCTATGCTTAAAAAGCCTCAACAATATTAACTCAACATGCATCATAAACAATAGAGCAAACACAAGTATATTATTCATCACAAACAACAGTTTATCACATCATACCAAACCATTGCACACAACTCATTAAACCAAATAAATAAGAAAAAATAAAAATAAAACAAAATTCAAATAAAATAAAGCAAAAACTTGAAAATCCTGATCCAGCAGCTGATGCACAAATTTATGATCACCAAAATATGATGTCACAAACTTGTTTTACAATCGGCAAGTATGACCGAATCGTTCAAGTAATAAACTTGGTAAGACCAAGTATCGTTCTTCCCAAAGGACTCACGGCCTAGTTTAGTTGTGTGGTTTATTGATTAGCTAAGACTAAAAGACGAAATATTTGGATTTTTATATGCAAAAGACGAAAATTAAATATGTATGCATGAAGTTTTGATCAATGGCAAAAGCAAAAGATAAACACTTTCAATGAAATATATGTATGAATATGTTGTTGGGGGTCAATTTCATCTTATCCATTCTCATATATTTTAGGAATTCAACATTCAAATCATCATTGTTAATGCCACTCTCTAAAGTACCTTTCAAGAAGGCTTCTCCCTAATTACGAGTTCATACAATTCCTAGCATTCCTAATAATTAGTTCATAAGTGCAGGAGCTTAACGACAACCAATATAATATCGGGAGAAATTCCCCGGATATAGACTTCCCCGTACGTGCCCGTATCGACAAAACCAATAATCATGCATCGAATGAGTTAAACAACGCAAGCATTAAGCAAAGAGGAAAAACCCTAACTAATGATGAAAGAAAGCATAGGTCTTAAATAAAAGATGTAAAAACAAATTCCATATATGAGAGCTTCAAAAGATTACATTGATTCCCCAACAAACATACAGAGTTTAGTTCACCATATTCATGGTGAACCTAGATGAATAACAATGAAAGAATGAAAGATAAAACCCTAGACAGGTGAAGAGGAAGCCTGAGCATCCAAGATCCTCCTTCAAAGGGGTGGAAGAGAGAGTGTTTGCTTCGTTCCAGCCAAAGATACCTAACCCTAGGAAACCCTAAAGCTTATATTATTCGTAAATTACAGAAAATTAGGTCCAAGCCCATAAAAGTGCCGCTCAGCAGTAAGTGCGTGAGTCGTTTCTTCCCCTCAGTGGCCATTTTGCCCCTCAGCGGATCTCCCGTGACTTCCTGAGTGCCGCTCAGCGGTAAACTGCCGCTGAGCGGTGACTTCGGCTTCTCCTTTTGCACTTTTTGATGTCTTTTCTGATTTCATCTCTCTCCTTCTTCACTTCTTTCACCAAATTCACCTTAAAACCTGCAAAAAACACTGAAATCAAGCATAAACCTGTCCAGCTCTCTTATTTCTGAAAATATGAAGAAAAGCATGATTTCAAGCTAGTTTCTAAGTATAAAGGTTGCTTTTAGTATCAATTTTAAGCATGAAAATAACAGTTTTTCAACTGTTATCACAACCCCAAACTTAGAACTTTGCTTGTCCTCAAGCAAACAAGATATAACTCAATCTTCAACCAATTCATATGATGGTTCACTCATTCAAAAATCTCTTTTTAGATAAGTAAAAACTTCAATCAAACTTATGACCAAGAGTTCAATCAAGATGTGCACATGCTTTAGTGTTTCACAAAGTCAGTTAATACCCAACAAATGCTCTTTTTCATGAATGACCAATCAATTAAGCATGGATGTTCATGTGCTAATGGAATATTTCCTCACTAGGTAAAGTGTCTCACTCAACACACAAGTGTATAAGAGGTAATCACTCATTCACTCTACTATCACAATGTCACATGAATCAACTTTGCCTTTCATTTAACCACAATCAAAAACACTTACTAGCAAGCATCATCACAAGGACTTTTCTATGGCTTATAACGTGGCTGGGCTAACAAGAAAATTGGTTTTTCTAGATCACAAAATCCTTGAGTTAAGAGAAACATATAAACACAATCATTCTTATTTATTCCCAACTTTCTTTTGCATTGAGCTTTGCTTTTTCTTTTCTTTTCTTTCTCTTTTTCTTTTTCTTTTCACATACTTAATTATTAGTTCTTAGCTCAATGCTTTCAATTTCCCTTTCTATTTTCCAACAACCCCAAACTTGAACATTTGTCAATACCACAAAATATTTTCTACTTAACTCAAGGTAAAGCTTTTCAACAAGGGTTTTCAAATCATGTTCAAGGCTAGAGGTTCAAAGGATATAACACATAGTGTTCTTTTAGTGGGCTCAATTTATGAATTTGGCTAATAGAAGGGTTATCAACAAATGGCCTTGATCATATGATGCAAACAAGCAAGTAATTCAATCATAGAAAACCTGGGCAAAGTCATTCATGCTTTCACAGTAATAGTATTCAACAATAACAACTCTGGAGCTCAAAACCTCACATATAAGCTCATTCACATTCCACATATAACATCTGCTTAGAATCATAATCACAATCACAACATCTTGCATTTGTTCACAATGCTTGTGAACCACCTGTATAAGCATATAATGTGCACATTCTCAACATCAATCAATATCAAAGCATCATCAGGCATTACTTATCAAACAACAATCATAAGCAAACCATCACAACAGACAAAATTTCCAATTGAGTACAACAAATCCTATTCTAAAAACATAAGTGATTGATAAAACAAATCCTACTCTAGTGCTTTGAAAAACTCAGCCCCATCAATGATGCTCTCTCCCAACCCCAAACTTAGATGGAAAACTAGTGAGAAAGTGAGTGGAGGGAGATTTTCTAAAGAGGAATGAAAGGAAAAATGTAGAGAACCTTTGGAAAAATGTTTAGGAGTGTGTGTGCAGAGAAGAATCAAAAATAGAGGCCAAAGCGTGACTTAGGGTATAAAAATACCCTAATGGGCTCGGGTTTGCTAAGGGGCAACCTAAGCCCCTTTTACGATACCACCGCTCAGCGGCAATTTGCCGCTCAGCGGCACTTTCGTGTTGTGCTTTTCTTCCTAGCTTACCCTAGGTGCCTTCTACTCATGCCCCTCACTTGCTCCCTGCAATTAATTTCTCAGATCACTCAAACATTCAATCCCTATCATGCAACTAAAGCAGAATCAAAACAAACAATACAGATAAAATCAATCAACTGGGTTGCCTCCCAGGTAGCGCTTGTTTAACGTCACGAGCCTGACCCAAAATCCTCTCAGCACCCTTCAGTAGATGCAAATCTTTCTTACCAACACCCATCAGTAGGTGTATACAAACATATATCCTTCAGTAGATACTCTTCCGCCTAACATCCATCAGTAGATGTAAACCCTGTAACAAACTTATAACAAAAACAAAAATACCCAAAAGTTCAAAATTACATCACCAAACCAAAAATTAAAAGTTCTTAAATCACTGGGTTGCCTCCAGCAAGCGCTCTTTTAACGTCACTAGCTTGACCCAATAAAGCTCATGTTCCATCTTCTTTTTCTTCTTTCTACTGAACTTCTTCAGAAATTTGATCAAACCAGGAACCTGTTGCAATGTCTTAATCATAGGAACTTTAATCTCCAATTTCTTGAAGATTTCCATGAGGCACTTAAATTTCTTTCCTTCCTATGATACTTCTTTGGATGAGGAAGAGGTTTTTCATATGATTCTTTTTTTTTTCTCTCGTCCTCTTTTTCTTTTCTCTCACTTTCTTTTTTTCTTTTCTTTTTCTACTCACTTTCTCAATCTTCACACAAATTTTCTCTTCTTCTTTCTCTTCTCTCTCTTTTCTCTCTTCTCTCTCTTCTTTTTCCAACTCAACTTTTTCAACATTTACACTCACTAGCACTTCACACTCTTCCTTGGGGTTAACCTCAGTATTAGCCCCAAAATTTTTGTCAGGCCTTTCTTCCAATTGCTTGGTAATCTGACCCATCTGAATCTCCAAATTCTTGATAGCAGCTTCAGTGCTCTTTTGGGTAGACTCAGTTTTCTGTATGAAATTATTAAGAGTGTCTTCCATCCTCATGGACCTTTCATTAAGCATAGAAATCTGCTGCCATAAGGTGGGTTGCTGCTGCTGCTTATTAAATTGACCAGCTTGCCCAGTTTGCCCTTGACCAATGCTTGGGTGTGGTTTCCCCTTGATTGTAGTTCCCTTGACGGTATTGATTGGTCATGTAATTCACATCCTCCACGGCTTCTGCTGGAAAGGCACATTGACCATTGATATGGTCGCCTCTGATGGACAAATTTATGAACACCAAAATATGATGTCAAAACTTGTTTTTCAATCGGCAAGTGTGACCGAATCGTTCAAGTAATAAACTTGGTAAGACCAAGTATCGTTCTTCCCAAAGGACTCACGGCCTAGTTTAGTTGTGTGGTTTCTTGATTAGCTAAGACTTAAGACGAAATATTTGGATTTTATATGCAAAAGACGAAAATTAAATATGTATGCATGAAATTTTGATCAATGGCAAAAAAAAAAGATAAACACTTTCAATGAAATATATTTATGAATATGTTGTTGGGGGTCAATTTCATTATCCACTCTCATATATTTTAGGAATTCAAGTTTCAAATCATCATTGTTAATGCCACTCTCTAAAGTACCTTTCAAGAAGGCTTCTCCCTAATCACGAGTTCATACAATTCCTAGCATTCCTAATGATCAGTTCATAAGTGCAGCAGCTTAACGACAACCAATATAATATTGGGAGAAATTCCCCGGATCTAGACTTCCCCGTACGCGCCCGTATCGACAAAACCAATAATCATGCATCGAATGAGTTAAACAATGCAAGCATTAAGCAAAAAGGAAAACCCTAACTAATGATGAAAGAAAGCATAAGTCTTAATTAAAAGATGTAAAAACAGATTCCATATATGAGAGCTTCAAAAGATTACATTGATTCCCCAACAAACATACAGAGTTTAGTTCACCATATTCATGGTGAACCTAGATGAATTACAATGAAAGAATGAAAGATAAAACCCTAAAAAGGTGAAGAGGAAGCCTCAGCATCCAAGATCCTCCTTCAAAGGGGTGGAAGATAGAGTGTTTGCTTCGGTCCAGCCAAAGATACCTAACCCTAGGAAACCCTAAAGCTTATATATTATTCGTAAATTACAGAAAATTAGGTCCAAGCCCATAAATGTGCCGCTCAGCGGTAAAGTGCCGCTCAGCGGTAAAGTGCCGCTCAGCGGTAAAGTGCCGCTCAGCGGTAAAGTACCGCTCAGCGGTAAGTGCGTGAGTCGTTTCTTCCCCTCAGCGGCCATTTTGCCCCTCAGCGGATCTCCCGTGACTTCCTGAGTGCCGCTCAGCGGTAAACTGCCTCTGAGCGGTGACTTCGGCTTCTCCTTTTGCACTTTTTGATGTCTTTTCTGATTTCATCTCTCTCCTTCTTCACTTCTTTCACCAAATTCACCTTAAAACCTGCACAAAAACACTGAAATCAAGCATAAACCTGTCCAGCTCTCTTATTTCTGAAAATATGAAGAAAAGCATGATTTCAAGCTAGTTTCTTAGTATAAAGGTTGCTTTTAGTATCAATTTTAAGCATGAAAATAACAGTTTTTCAACTGTTATCAGCAGCATCCATCAGTAGATGTCTTGTAGCATAGCATCCATCAATAGATGCTCTCTCATCTAAATCTTCCAACATCCATCAGTAGATGTGAATCCTTCTCATTAGCATCCATCAGTAGACACTAATCTTTCTCATCTTCATCGGCATCCATCAGCAGACGCCTTCAGTAGCATCCATCAGTAGACGCTTTATCACATAGCCTCCATCAGTAGACATTTTATCACATAGCCTCCATTAGTAGACGCTATCATTCATCGTCCTCATCATAGCAGCATCCATCAGTAGATGTTGTCACATGAGTCCTCCTAGCATCCATCAGTAGATGTTGTCCAACATCCATCAGTAGATGTTGTCATCTGTAAAGCAAAATCAAGTTTAAAAGAAAAAGCCAGAGATTGGGTTCCCAACAAGCGCTTGTTTAACATCACGAGCCTGACACCATTAAGCACAATCTGCATCTATGATGTTGGTGTTCCTTTTGGTTTCATCGCACCAACTTATCTGCAACATCTTCTTGTTCACCATCTTTACCCTCCTTGAATAAGGAGCCTCAATCTCAATAACTCCATTCTCTTTGATATTTTTAACCACTTCATGCACAGAACTTGGTGAACATGACACTTGAAGGGTGGCGCTCGGCGCCCTTAATCGAGCGCCTAGGCACGACCTGCGACCTTCTTTCTCCTTCTTCTCTTGATGATCTTGTGCTCCTAGTACAGATTTTCGAATTTTATCCTGCAAACACTAAAGAACACTGCACTAGAGCACCCAATTAGCTCAAACAAATAAAAAATTAAAAAGATAAAAAGATGAAGAGATAGAAAGATTAAAAGATAAAAAGATCGAAAGATAGAAAGATAAAAAGAAAAAATTAAAAAGAAAAAATGAAGAGATAGAAAGATAAAAAGATAAAAAGATAAAAAGATAGAAAGATAGATAAATAGAAAGATAGAAAGATAAAAAAATATAAAAAAAAATAAACAAATAAAAAGGTAAAAACATAAAAAGATACAAAGATAAAAAGATGAAAGATAAAAATAAGAATAAAAAGATAAACAAATAAAATGAAAAAAAAACAAAAAGATAAAAAAAACAAAAAGATAAAAAAAACAAAAAGAGAAAAACAGAAAAAGATAAAAAGATAAAAAGATAAAAAGATAAAAAGATAAAAAGAGAAAAAGATAAAAAGAGAAAAAGATAAAAGATAAAAACATAAAAACATAAAAAGATAAAAGAGAAAAAGATAAAAAGAAAAAATAAAAAAAAAGATAAAAAAAAATATAAAAAGTCTAATCGGTTAAGAATCACACAAATAGAGTAGTTTTACCACGAGTCACCGGCAACGGCGCCAAAAACTTCATAAACAAATTTTTAATCCCCGAAAACAGAGTCAAAAACCTGTTAAGACCTCGGCAAGTGTACCGAATTGTATCAAGTAAAAATAAATGGTAAGACCAAGTATCGTTTCCCAAGAGACTCACAACACTAAACAGTTATGTGATTACTCAACTAATTTACTCTCATGCATATATGAATTCATCTTCTTCATTAATGTTAATGTCACTTTCTAATTTACCTTAAACCCGATGTCTCGGTGAAGAAAGCCTAATCCTGATTTCTAGTTCACAATGTCTTGTCTCCCTAGCAATTAATCATGCATTACATTCGCATAGAAGCTTAAAGACAACCGATCCTCCTATTCCTATGTCTAGGTAATATTGTTTCCAGGAGAATTTCCCCAGTTCTAGATTTCCCCGTATATGTCCATATCGACAAAATCAAAGATCATACAATTGAATGAGTTAAACAAAGCATGCAAAGTGTAAAGAGGAAAAACCCTAACAATTAATGAAGTAAAGCATATATAATCAAGAATCAATTCAATACATGAGAGTTTAAGAGGTTACATCTTTCCCAACAATAAATAAGGTTTAGTTCACCATCATCATGGAAGAACTAGATGAACAATGGAATGAAAGAATGGAAGAGATAAAAAAACCCTAGAAAGAGAAGAGGAGAGCCATCATCATCTCCAAACCTACCCCCAAATGGGTGAAAAGTGTGTTTCTATGCTCAAGCCATCAAAAGATACCATCCCTAGGACGTGCAAGTCCTTAAATAGAACATAAAAATAACAGAAAACAGGTCCAAGCCCATAAAAATAACAAAAAACAGGTCCAAGACCTCGTCGTCGGCGCTCAACGGCACTTTTGGCGCTTAGCGGCACTTTTGGCGCTCAGCGGCACTTTTGGCGCTCAGCGGTAAGTGCAGCACTGGCGCTCAGCAGAATTTGGCGCTCAACGCAACTTTTTCTGTACTCTAGTTGACTTTTCTGCACTCTGGTTTATTGGTTGACTTTTTTGCATTGTAGTTGACTTTTCTGCCCTCTGGTTGACTTTTCTACATTCTCGTTGAATTTTCTTCATTCCAATAGCCTACAAAATCAAGGGAATCTAACACAAAACCATTAAATTCACCTTCAACTCTCTTATTCACAAAACTAAAGCAAAAACATGAGTTCAAGCAAGCTTCTAAGTCAAAAAGGGTGCTTTTAATATCAAAATTAAGTATAAAAATAACGGTTTCTCAACTGTTATCAATCATCAAGAGAAGAAGGTTGAAGAAGGTCGCAGGGCTCACCTCCGTGCCCCATTAAGGCGTTGAGTGTCAGCCTTCAAGTTCCATGTTCACTAAGACTCTGTGCATGAAGTGGTTAAAGATATCAAAGAGAATGGAGTTATTGAGATTGAGACTCCTTATTCAAGGAGGGTGAAGATGGTGAACAGGAAGATGCTGCAGATAAGTTGGTGTGATGGAAGCCAAAGGAACACCAACATAATAGATGCAGATCGTGCTTAATGGTGTCAGGCTCGTGACGTTAAACAAGCGCTTACTAGGAGGCAACCCAGTTTTCTAAACTTGTCTTTTTATTTTTGTGAATTCTATTTTGCTTCAGTTTTTAGAATAGGTGTTGATGGACTAAGTTTGAAACCTATATCTAATGTGATGGTTTGATATTGATTTGTATGTGATGAGTATTGCTTGATGATGCTTTGATATTGATTGATGTTGAGATGTTGCACAGGATGCTTGATATACAGGTGATTGTTCACAAACTGTGTGAACAGATGCATGATGTTATGATTGTGGTTATGATGCTAAGCAGGATGTGTATTTGGTGTATGTGGAACATTGAATTAGCTTGTGTGAGGTTTTGAACTCTAGAGTATTTGTTTGAATGATTGTTATTCTTTTGAAAGCATGAATGATTTTTCCCAGGTTTCTATGATTGAACTACTTGCTTACTTGTGTCACATGATCAAGGCCATTTTTTGTTACCCTTTTTCTTAGCCAATGCATGATTTGTACCCGAATGAAAAAGAGCATGAAGTGTTCTAACCTTTTTGAACCTCAAGCCTTAAACAGATCCTTTGTAAAAATCTTTACCTTGGGTTAAGCTGAGAATCATTGTGTGGTATTGATAAAGGTTCAAGTTTGGGTTGAGCTAAGTTTTGGAGAATTGGAAAGGAAAGTAATAAGAAGCATTGAGCTAAGTGTTGAGCAAGTATGAAAAGAGAAAAGAAAATAAAATGCAAAGAAAGAAAAGCTCAATGCAAAAAGGGGAAAGTTGGGAATGAGTGAGATTGGTTTGTATAAAGAGAGATTGAACTTGAAAGATAAATTTATGAATGACTCTCTTAACTCAAGGATTTTGTGATCTTGAAAAACCAATTTTTCTTCTTAGCCCAACCACGTTACAAGCCATAGAAAGTCCATGTGATGATACTTGCTTGTAAGTGTGTTTAATTGTGGTTAAATGAAAGACAAAGTTGATTCATGTGACATTGTGATAGTAGAGTGAATGAGTGACCTCTATATACATTTGTGTGATTGAGTGAAACAATTTGTCTGGTGAGGAATGATTCCATGAGCACATGATTACATCTATGTTTAGTTAATTGATCATTCATGAGAAAAGCATATGTTGGATATTATGTGAATATGTGAACACCATGATGAGTTACTTTGAATCAAGACATGTGTGCATCTTGACTGAATTCTTTTTGATGAGTTGATTTGAGTAATTACTTGTCATGAAAGAAAAAGTTTTAGAATGTGTTGAACCATTGTATTGATTGGTGGAAGACTGAGTTACATCTTGTTTGCTTGAGGACAAGCAAAGTTCTAAGTTTGGGGTTGTGATAACAGTTGAAAAACCATTATTTTATACTTAATTTTATTATTAAAAACATCCTTTATAACTTAGAAACTAGCTTGAAATCATGCTTTTGATTAAGTTGTGAGAATAAGAGAGTTGAATGGCTTTTATGCTTGTTTTTCCTTGTTTTAACAGGAATTAAGATTAATTGGATGAAGAAGTTGAAGTAGAAGGGAGTTGGACTCAGGAAAGGAAGGAAAATTGCACAAAAGAAGAATCACGGCCACCGCTCAACACCATTTACACTGTTGAGCGCCAAGCTTGCTGTTGAGTTCTCTGTCTAATGCCTAAGCGCCATTGCTGAGGGCTAATCCAAGTATCGTAGTCACCACTGAGCGTCATTTCTACCGCTGAGCGCCAGAGTCTAGTGTTGAGTTCACTGTTTCACGCCTGGGCACCATCGCCGAGCGTCATTCAGAGTATCGCACCTACCGCTGAGCCCAATTTCCAACGCTGAGCGCTGTCGACTTGGGCTTCGTCGACCTAGGCTTCATATCTTTGGACAGAAAGAGACGAAAATACACTCTTTTCACCCCTCGGAGGCGGATTTTGGATGCGGAAGCTCCGATCTTCAACAATATAGGTAAATCTAGAACTGGGGAAATTCTCCCAAAAGCAACATTACCTAGACATAGGGATAGGAGGGTTGGTTGCCTTCAGTTTCTGTGCGAATGTAATGCATGATTAATTTCTAGGGAGACAAGACATTGTGAACTAGTAATTAAGAGTAGGCTTTCTTCACCGAGACATCGGGTTTAAGGTAAATTAGAATGTAATGCATGATTAATTTCTAGGGAGACAAGACATTGTGAACTAGTAATTAAGAGTAGGCTTTCTTCACCGAGACATCGGGTTTAAGGTAAATTAGAAAGTGGCATTAAAATTAATGAAGAAGTTGAATTCATAAATACATGAGAGTGGATAGGATAAGTCGGAAACCCCAACATTATAATTATTCCATATTTTACATCAATCACTTTTCCATCTTTCAATCCCATTGATCAACACTTGCATTCATGTTTATTTTCCGCAATATAAGCACAATGATTTCGTTTACAAGTCTTATTTAATCAAGAAATCACATAACTGTTTAGGCCGTGAGTCTCTTGGAAAACGATACTTGCTCTTACCATGTATTATTACTTGATACGATTCGGTACACTTGCCGAAGTGTTAACAACTTTTTGGCGCCGTTTTCGGGGATCAAAAATTTTGTTTATCAAAGACTAAGTTATATCTTGTTTGCTTGAGGACAAGGAAAGTTCTAAGTTTGGGGTTGTGATAACGGTTGAAAAACCGTTATTTTTATACTTAATTTTTATATTAAAAACACCCTTTATGACTTAGAAACTAGCTTGAAATCATGCTTTTGATTAAGTTGTGAAAATAAGAGAGTTGAATAGGTTTTATGCTTGTTTTTCCTTGTTTTGACAGGAATTAAGATGAATTGGATGAAGAAGTTGAAGTAGCAAGGAGCTGGAGTCATGAAAGGCTGGAAAAGTGGCACATAGAAGAACCATTATTTCACGCCTGGGCGCCACCGTTGAGCGCCAGTCTGGAAGTGCAACCACTATTTCACACCTGGGCGCCACCGTTGAGCGCCAACTTAGTTCTGAAAGCACTGTTTCACGCTTGGGCACCACCGCTGAGGGTCAAAAGAGTGTCGCAACTACCGCTGAGTGCCCTTTTGGGGCACTGAGCGCTGATGACGTGGGCTTAAGCCATTTTTCTGTATTTTTAATGAACTATTTAAGGTTTTGGACGTTCGAGGGTTCATATCTTTGGACAAAAAGAGGCAAAAATACACTCCTTTCACCCCTCGGAGGTGGATTTTGGATGCAGAAGCTCCGATGTTCAACTTTTAGGGTTTTATCTTTCATTCTTTTCATTATTTTCATCTAGTTTCACCATGTCTATGGTGAACTAAACCACCATTGTTGTTGGGGAAACGATGTAATCCTTTTATTGATTTTATCACTATGGACACATATGAGAAAATCTAGAACTGGGGAAATTCTCCCAAAAGCAATATTACCTAGACATAGGGATAGGAGGGTGGGTTGCCTTTAAGCTTCTGTGTGAATGTAATGCATGATTAATTGCTAGGGATACAAGACATTGTGAACTAGTAATTAGGAGTAGGCTTTCTTCACCAAGACATCGGGTTTAAGGTAAATTAAAAAGTGACATTAACATTAATGAAGAAGATAAATTCATAAATACATGAGAGTGGATAGGATAAGTCGGAAACCCCAACAACATAATCATTCCATATTTTATATCAATCATCTTTGCATCTTTCAATCCAATTGATCAACACTTGCATTCATCTTTATTTTCCGTAATATAAACACAATGATTTCGTTTACAAGTCCTAATTAATCAAGAAACCATATGAATGTTTAGGCCATGAGTCTCTAGAGAAAGATACTTTGTCTTACCAATTATTATTACTTGATACGATTCGGTACACTTGCCAAAGTGTTAATAGGAAGCTAGAGGAAGGGTGGAGAAGTAGAACATCAAAAGTGACTCAAGAGCAATAGGGCTGGGAAATGAATTTAGCAGCATATCATTAAGCTCAAAAGTGAAAATTACAAAGGAGAGGCCCTCTTATTTATAGGTGAAGAAGGGTCTCTATTCTGTCCTAATTTCCCAGTTGGGTCACATGGACAATGCTGCCAAAACATGCTTCAGTCAGCTCCGCTGACGCTGGAGCGCCCCTCTCTTGAAGGCGCTTGGGTGCACGTGAGCTGGGAAGTCCATTTGGTGCATCTACGCTGGAGCCCCCCTGTCTGAGGGCGCTTAAGCGTCCTGGTGCTGATTCCTTGAAGAATGATTTTCTTAAATCTGATTTGTTGGCCATGGTTCTTATCTTTATTGTATCGTACAAAAACATTATTTACAAATATTAGTTTTCAGACAAAAGAAGAAGGATTTTCATTAGTAACCTTCCATAGAAGTAAAGTGTTAGGTGATCCTTCTTCTTCTTGAATCTTCCTTGTCATGGCTCTAATAAGAGGTCCAATGTGATTCCTTGATGGTCTTCCATCAGATAACGGTTGATTTCACCGTTATTTGGGATTAAAGTTTGATAATAAATGAACCCTTTTTACTTAGAAACTTGCTTGTTCTCTTGTTTTTTAGCTTATTTTAGCTTAGTTGAGGTTATACTTGAAGATTTTATCACTAAATTCCCTTGATTTTGTAGAAAACTAGGATGAATTTGAGGAGGAGTTAAAGTGTCAAGAAGTTGGAACTAAGAAAGGACAGAAAGAGCACCAGAAGAGAAGGCTGCAGAAGGTCGCAAGACACTTGGGCACCCTTTTTTGGGGCCCTTGGCGCAGATTGTCTCGCAATCACGCTTGGGCGCCCTTTTCTGGACCCTCAGTGCAAGAGTCTCACATTCATGTCTGAGCGCCCTTTCAGGAACGTTGAGCGCCAGTCTTCATGTAACGTTTCACCTGGGCGCCCTTCTTGGGGCACTGAGTGCCACTCCTCTCGCAAGCTCGCCTGGGCGCCCTAAGTAGGGGCGTTGAGCGTTGGCGACGTTGGCCCATGATCCAATTCAACTGTATATAAGGACTTGGACGTCCTAGAGAGAGTATCTTTTGGCAGAAATGACACAAATTTAGACTTTTCCAACTCTCTGGAGGCAGAAGTGGATGTGGAAGCTCTCCTCTTCGATTTTTAAGGTTTATCTTTCATTCTCATTCCATTGTTCATCTAGTTTCTCCATGACAAGGGGGAACTAAATTCAATTTGTTGTTGGGGGATGATGTAACCTTGTGAACTCTCATGTATTTGAATTAGTTTTAATTGATATATGCTTCTTTCATCAATTGTTAGGGATTTTCTCCTTTGCTCTATGCTTGTTATGTTTTGACCATTCTTGGCATGATTTTATGGTCTTCTTTGTTATTGGAAAATACCTAGAAACCACGATCTGGAGAATTTCTCCCAAAAGTAGTATTGCTCAAGGATGGGGATATGAGTTTTGGTCATCTTAAGCTTCTAATCATAATTCATAATTAATTATTAGGGATGCAAGGGATTGTGGTCTAGTAATTAAGGATAGGCTTTCTTCGTCGAGGGATCGGGTTTTAAGTAATTTAGAAAGTGATGTTAACAATTGAATGAAGAAGATGAATTCTTATATGAATGAGAGTAACTAGGTGAAATTTGAACCCTAACAACATACCCATCTCATAATTTCAATATCATTCATTCACCTTTGTGTTTTCTTCAATTGATCACAAGTGCATTCATATTTACTTTCTTGTTTTTGCATTCAAAACCCTAAATTGTTCTTAAAAGTCTTAATTAGTTAAGTAATTACATGACTATTTAATGTCGTGAGTCTCTTGGGAAACGATACTTGGCCTTACCAATTATTATTACTTGATATGATTCAGTACACTTGCCAAGGTCTTAACACTTATGTTGTCCCTCCTGGGTTCAAACTCCTTGACATTTTTGCTCCTCTTCCAATCATATCAATAACCTACAAAATTAAGGGAATTAGTGATCAAATTCATAAATTTTAACCTCTCTTCACTTATTTACCAAATTCAAAATGAATGAAGAAGATGAATTCTTATATGAATGAGAGTAACTAGGTGAAATTTGAACCCTAACAACATACCCATCTCATAATTTCAATATCATTCATTCACCTTTGTGTTTTCTTCAATTAATCAAAAGTGCATTCATATTTACTTTCTTGTTTTTGCATTCAAAACCCTAAATTGTTCTTAAAAGTCTTAATTAGTTAAGTAATTACATGACTATTTAATGTCGTGAGTCTCTTGGGAAACGATACTTGGCCTTACCAATTATTATTACTTGATATGATTCAGTACACTTGCCAAGGTCTTAACACTTATGTTGTCCCTCCTAGGTTCAAACTCCTTGACATTTTTGCTCCTCTTCCAATCATATCAATAACCTACAAAATTAAGGGAATTAGTGATCAAATTCATAAATTTTAACCTCTCTTCACTTATTTAGCAAATTCAACTAAAACAAGAGTTTAAGCAAGCTTCAAAGCCGAAAAGGGCTATTTTAGTATCAAAATACAATCACAAATAATGGTAAATTCAACCGTTATTAGCACCTACTCGCTGAGCGACCATAAACTTTGTTTGCACAGCGACTTAGCTCGTTGTGCGAATCCACTAACAGTGACCCCAACCTCCAACTCACTCGCTCAGCGACCCAACTCGTTGTGCGAATAAATTTCCCAATGGTACTAGACCTTGAACTCGCGCTCAGCGACATCACTAGCTAAGCGAAACTCACCAGACAGTGGACCAGTCCCTCAACTCACTCGCTCAGTCACCCTAATGCGCTAGTCAAATAGAATCACAATGCTCTCAGACATCTCGCTTAGCGACCCTTCCTGCTATGCGAACCAACAAACAGGGGCCAACCCCCACGACCACTCGCTGAGCGACTATACTCACTCAGCGAGTCTGCATAATCTGCAGAATTACGCAACCTACACCAAATTTACCAATTCCAACTATTTTCCCCAACTTCTAACCCTCTTAAATTGTGTTTTATACCTAATTATACTTGACTAAGTGTGTATAAACCTGCCTAACCCCATTTTAAAGTGTTTACTAACAATTTATGCTCTAAAACATCCAAACTCATCAACTTATTGACCTAAATCACATTATACCACTTTTGCTACAATTTTCAGCAACTTAAGGACTCAAGCAAGTCCCAATTGACTTGCTAGCCTATTCCAACTCACCAATTCAGGACCCAACTCCTAATTCAAAATTTCCCTACCCCACTTCCTCAAAAACTAACTTAAACAAGTATAAATCACTTCAATTCTTAATTGATCACTCTAATAGATTTCCAACTTTCCATACAGTAAATAATACATCAAGCATCATCCAATTCAGTTCAATATCACAGTTCCTCAATATATATTTAAAGGTGTCAAGTTATACATAGTATATTTACTCTAAAAACCTAAATTTAGTCCAATCACTACAATAAACACAGAGTCATCATACATTCACACCAAATCACAAATTAAAGCAATAATCTAGCTTCCCTTACCTCCACTCAACAACTCAAGATCTCTAAACGCTCCGCCAATTACTTGTAGTACAAGGAACTTCTAGAAAACCTACAATTTACTGATTGATGATTGAAGAACAACCTTAGAATCACCAATAAACTAAGAATCTAGGAAGAAGAACACTTTATTCATGCAAAACAAAACTGTTTTACATAATCAAAACCCTAAAGACTAAGAAAAAGGGGTTTACCACTTACTTGCTCGATTCAACAAATTGATCGGTCAATTTGGTAGCCGTCGACGCCAAGATCACCTAGACACTTCCTGATCGTCGAACATATGATTGAAAAGTGAGAAAGGTTAGAGAGAAGTGAGAGAGAAAAAGAAGATAACAGTGTTTTAGAGAGATAGAAGTATTTTAGATAATGAACCGAGCTTTAGAAAGTATTTATATTATAAGATTATTTTATAATAAAATACTCGATCTCATTATTTTAATACACCCATCTACTCTAATACTCTATTTTCTAAGTTCTTACAATATGTATTACCAATATATAATAAATTGAGATGTCCTTTAATTTGTAAAGGAAGCATAGAAAATCTTTCATATAAGGAACTCATGGAACTAGAAAGGGGTGATAATGGTTAGTGATCCCAAAAAAAGTCACTCATAAATTTTATGACCATC
Organism: Vigna umbellata; assembly: GCF_029865625.1. Taxonomy (NCBI): domain Eukaryota; kingdom Viridiplantae; phylum Streptophyta; class Magnoliopsida; order Fabales; family Fabaceae; genus Vigna; species Vigna umbellata. Next base: position 3,434,592 of record NC_142172.1, on the reverse strand, counting down.
ACTGAGAGTGGATCAATGTTTTTTTGAAGTCAATTTATGAATCTAGTCATATAAAAAAACAAGGATGTTATTATTAAATACATCAGAGACTCAATTATGAAGGTGGGGCTAAAAAGTATGTTATAAATTATAATAAATAATAAAGCAACTTATAAGACAATATGTATACTCATAAAATTAAATTTTTCCCTTAATCTACCATTCTCCTTGAGTAATGTACACCTTAAATGTTGCATTAAAAAATATTTATGCCTTGAAAAAAAATTAAAAGTTAGTGATTATTATAAAGAACGTTCTTAAATCACACAAATTTGTTGATGATTTTATCTTTATTAAAAACTAGTCATGTCGAAGTGAGTGAGAATGATTCACATATATTATATTAAAAATGAATGAATCCAGCCCACTTTACTTTATGGTGAGTCAAGAACTTTAAAACCTGACTCAACCCACCATGGATAAGTGAATTAAGTGAGTTGACTTATTAACCCATGTAAATAATAAAATAAAAATATCATTTTAGATATTTAAATTTTCAAATTTTTCTCTAAAAGTAAGTTTATTTTATTTTAATGAGTTTTTTTGAATAATTTATAAAAAAATATAAAATAATATTTCTCTATCTCTTGTAGTTATAATTTTTTTCCAATCAAAATGATGGTTGTATTGATTTTAATCAAAATGCTAATGCAAATGCAAATTAACAAAGACAAGTTTAAAACCTAAACTCCACTACATAAAAAAAAATCAAATAATCTTAATAAAGTTCTTTGGACTAGGAATAGAAACTATAAAAATTATTGGTTTTAACCAAAGGATATTATGCAACAGAAAAAAATAAACAATATACAAAAGCTATGCTATTTACAAACTAATCTTCACGTCATTAGTTTGGTTAATAAGTTCCACGGATTGTAACACAAAGGTGAAAAGAGTAAATCCCACAACAAAATGAGTTTTCTCTCAACAAAAAACATTTAATAACATAACCTAAAAATGTAGCTAAACATAAGGAGTTAAGATTGGTCCCAGATAATCTCCTTCCAACTGACAATGCTTGAAATTCCCTATCTGCTTCCACTTAGCATGTGTTTTTATGAATCGCTTCTACAACAGTAAATTGACAAGATAACACAAATAACACAATAAGTCCAAATTAATGGACCTATTAATTTATACTCTTCGAAGATATACAATATGATTAGAGAACCCATGAAGATTGTGTTATAGAAAAACTCCATTCACCCTTTTTGGAACAATCCATAATACTCTATAAATAATTAGAGTATTTATAGTGTTTAACATCAAGATTTATAACATGTCTAGAACATTATGCTTTGACTCTCTGTAACATTCTATAGCATCTACTGCAGCTGCATCAACCAACAACCGCTTTCAGTAGTGTGGAAACGCACGAAACAAAAGAAAATTATCAATTAAAGTTTTTGTTTGATTTTAGAAAAAGAGGAATTAATTTTAAACTACTTTCTATGCAATCAGATTCCAAACCATGATAGTTGACTCAAAGTCTTACTCACTTTTGACATGTTTATTCAAAACTTATTTGTGTAACATCTTATAAGACTAGAGTGTTTCACCCTACATCTCCAAGATCTCATCTTACATCTTCAAAAATTTCACTTTTAACCTTCTGACATTTTATTATTATCCTACATCTTTAATTTTATAGAAAATTTTATTTTAATTTTAATAAATATATTTTATATATTAATAATTCAAATTATTTAATATAATTTTATATTTTAATAATTATTAAAATATGATTTATATTATAATAATAGTTATATTAAAAATATAAAAATAATAATTAAAATAAAACTAATAACAAAAAAGTAAAATTATATTAAATAAAATATTTAATATATTTAATATATTAAATATATTAAATTATATTAATATATTAAATTAAATTAAATAATTATTAAAATTTAAATAATAAACAAAATTTTAAAATAATTCTTTATCAAATAACAAATAAAATTATATTAATTAAAAAATTTAAATATACTAATTATATTAAAATATTAAATTAAATTAAATAATTATTAAAATTTATATATAAAATAAAATTTTAAAAATCATTCTTTATCTCCGATTAACAAATTTTTCAAAATTTTGTTTTTCTAAAATTTTAATAATTATTAAATTTAATTTAATATTTTAATATAATTTAATATATTTAAATATATTAAATATAATTTTGAGTATTATTTTTATTTTTATTTATATTCTTATTTTAGTTATTATTTTTTAATTTTCTTAATAGAACTATTTTAAAAATATAAATTATATTTTATTAATTATTAAAATATAAAATTATAATAAGTAATATTATAATTTTTATTTAAGTTTAATATTTATTAAATTTTAAATAAAAAGTAAAAGTATTAACATATTTTATAGATTTTAATATATAAATAAGTTTTTAAAAATTTCATTTTTATTTAAAATTTAATAATTCTTTTATTTATTTTAATATTTTATTATAATTTAATATATTTGAATATATTAAATCAAATTTATTATTATTTATTACAATTATTATTATTTTTATTATTTTTATTATTTTATTTTTATGTTTTTAATATAACTATTATTATTTAATAAAGTTGGAGGTGTTGGATGAAACAAGTCATAAGATTATCAATGTTCAATTACTTCAACCCAACTCAAATTGCTTTATGGCACTCCTAACGTTTACTTCAATCATTGTCATACTTAAAAAGTTTTTATGATACTCTTAACATTTACTTCAATCATAGTCATACTTAAAAAGTTTAGAAATGTGTTAATATGTTATTAGTATTGATTTTCTTACAAAAAGAATAATATGGAAAGGGCAAAAGAAACTTCATTAACTAATAATTGATAGATGAATGTTTGATCAACCAATATTAGAGATTGTATTTTTCAATAAAAATGAAAAAATATAAACATTATAAGCTTTTGTTTTATCAAAACTTTTTTTATAAAAATATTTCTCTTGTTTTTTAATTATGAAATATATTGCAACATTTTAATCAATATATAGTTGTGTCTTGTATTTTTCAATTTCGTATCCGTTTCAACTCCGTATTTGCGGTATAAAAATCTAACGAAACAAGTTGTATAGAGTGAAGAAAGTTTATGAAAACTAGTTTGAAAAGCTTCAACACAAATATTGCCCCAATCCAACATAGACCCAAGCAATCCAGAATTAAGATCAAAATTAATAATTGTCCCAATAATCTTCACCTTCAAGACTAAACTTCCCATTATTAATTTGGTTATTCAATAATACATTATACAATTACATTACATATAAACCTTAAATATTATAGCTGTTATATAACACGAATCAAAATTAATCCATTCATTTGTGAAGTCTAAAATTTAAACTAATGATATTTTCTAATTATTGACATTTCTTAAATTGCAATTTCATTCAAAAAATAGAAAACAGAAATTTGGAAATCGATTATCGAGGATCGGATCCTGATTTTCTGAACATGAATCATCAAATGGCAGAATTTGTCTCGCCGAAACAGAATTCTGACCTAAAAAATGGTAATTATCATGATAATTAATTGGAAAAGTGTGGTATAGAGGTAATAAAAAGGAAAGTCTGCATTTTGGTCAAAAATTAGATTTTCTTTTACTTTATCTAAATGTTGACATCTATTTTACTGTCACTCCAATTAGCCGAATTCTTAATTCAGACCCCTTTTCATATTAATCTCCTACTGCATTCAAATTAACATATATATACCTGACCAAATCTATCATACGCAGTTCATAATCAAATCTACCACAAACAATTCATCACCAAATCTATAGAAACAATTCATCAGTAAATCTGCCATAAACAATTCACTAGGAAATAAAACAAAAACAAATTGTTTAGTCAATCTTTTTTCAGATAAAGATCCAGAATATACTTAACTTTTCATATATAATAAAACCAACATGGATAACCCTAAAAAAAATACAGCACGCAAGCTAAAAAAAATAAACAGTTAACCATGATAATGCTCGATCTACTCGGATCCTAACAATGTGTTATAATTTACCAACCAACACAAATACCTACCATTCCGAAGCAAAACAATTTCCTCTATAAATTAAACTGAATTCAAAATTATAATGCCAAAAACAGCAACAATCTAAACAAAAAAAAAATACACTGAAAATTCATCAAAATCATTCGAGAGGAACCTCAACGTCGCCATCGGAAATCTCTTGCTGCAGATCCTTGGGGTCTTTCCCGTCGACGGTGCACCCAACCGACACGCAAGTGCCGAGGATCTCTTTAATTGTTCCGCTGAGATCCTTCGCCATGGAGCGCGGCATCATCACCCTCGCGATCTCAATCACGTCATCGAGGGAGATGTTTCCGTTGTGCTTAATGTTCTTAGTCTTTTTCCTGTCTCTCTCGGGCTCTTTGAGCGATTTGATGACGAGCGCGGCGGCCGAGGGAACCACCGTCACCTTCGCCTGTCGGTTCTGAACGGTTAGCTTCACCGTCACGCGGAGGCCCTTCCAGTCCTTTGCGGTCTCCTTGGCTATGTCTTCACCGATCTTCTTCGGAGAAAGTCCCAAGGGACCGATCTTCGGGGCGAGGGAACTCGCCGCACCAACCTCACCACCGGTGACGCGAACGAACACGTCCACCACCTGCGAGGGATCGAACTTCGGTGGCATTGGACCGCTGGTTTCTTCGCTGGAGGGTGTGGACAAGGGTTTTGCGGATGAGTGTTTGAGACGGCGTCGGGAATATAACGTTGCTAACTAGGGTTTTGTTTTGTTGCTTAGGTTTATGGGCTTTCAGGATGCATATGGCTCCTTTACAACACACCTACTATTTCCAGCTCCCTTTTACTATCTACACTTTTCTTTTTCTTCAAATCATGTCCAACTCATACACATCTTTCTACGCTTTTGGAAGAAAAAAAATCGTAAACACTTTTCCTTTTACAAAATATAATTCATTTTCCTGCTAGAACATTCTCTATAAAGTGTTTAAGAAAAAACAAAATTAAAATTCTGGTCTAAAGAATACTATCTAAAATGTAAATTTGAAACGAGTGTTTATCAAATAAATTTTAAAGATGCCATATTTTCAATCTGAATTTTTTTTTTTTACATATTTTTATTTTCTTTAACATTTTTAAAATATCCTTCTCATTGTTGTTAAAGTATTTATTCGGAATAAAATGCATAATAATTTTTTTTCATAAAGTTCTAGGACGAAATGTAAAATCTTATTTCACTTTACAAAATCCTATTATTCGATGCATGTTCTCAAAGTCTTTTTCATCTTCTACCGAATGGTGAGATGTCTGTATCTACAATGCTCAAGTTAATATTGTGGTAAAAATTCTATTTAAATATGGATTAATGCAAAAGTGAAGTTAAAGTATGATTAACATAATATTTATAGGAATGTTTTGTTGATCATGGGTCTCCATGTAAATGGGCCCATTGGCCTAGAGGTCCAATGACCAACTTACTTGTGGGAAATTAAACCTGTTTTTTGACTAAGTTATCCATCGAGAGAATGTCTTCGACAGATAGAAGCAGGTACCAGTAAGCGGTATCTTGATCCAAAGGATCAATGTAGTCTTAGAAAATATAGTATTTGGTACCTAGTATTAAGCACCCACTAGTGAACATTGAACTACCCTTCAGGAGTACAATCCTCAATATCCGGTAGAAAATCCATTTCTCACAAAGTATTTGATGGTCATCATGTTAGTTCTATTGACTATAAGTCATCTGGTATAAGGTACCCGTAAATAGTATCCTGTTAGTGTCTTAAGTAACTTATTTTAAAAACTATAGTTAATAAGGTCGAGGGGTCTTCAACCACACACAATACACATAATATTTAAAATGTGTGCATGACAGAAATTGTTGAGTTCTCAAGATGTAAACACTCCACCATGATGTGTATGTGTTAAGACAAGATCGTCTAAGAATCTTTTATTTTGAGGTTTAACAAAATCTTCTATCGAAATAAATGTTTATCAAAAAGATCATATATGATAACTCACTAAATGTTATATGACTAAACATTATCCTAAATACTGTAGTAAACGAATTATCCTAAATCTTAACATTATCCGAGATAATGTTAATGAATCTATTTACGTCAAGTTTAATGTCGCCTTTCCCATTAATCACCATGTTCAAATTATTTTCCAACTTCACTAAATCTGAGAAGTTCTCATTAAGCTAAAAAAAAAAGTTTTTTTCTGCATATATGATTACTACACCCAGAGTCAAGAAACAATGCGTGTGTCTTTTGTTGCTCCTTTGCTTCGATAAGAAACCATCAACATGTGTTCTGCAAAATTTGTCACCCCTTTCTTACATTTCTACTGAAAATGCCCGAGTCTGTAACAATTATAACATTCCATTGTTGCTTTATTAACACATTGCTTGCTTCATCCATGACCTCTACCTCCAAAGTTTCCACGCTCTTTTCCACATCTAGTAGAACCATCATATTGGTTTCCATGAATCACCTTTAGACGTTTTTTTTTCATGGATAGTATTACTCATGTTATTCATACATAAGAAAACTACTTTAGAGCTCATCAATCAATAACATACTCATATCTTTGGATTCTTCAATTGAACACATAACATAATTGAACTTTAATGTCCTTGACGTTAAAATCTTTTCCACCACAACAACTAAATAAGAGAGAAAGAATTTGTAAAAAGGGAATTAATGCCAGTAAACTTCTAACTCGAAAAAACTATTTTAAAGGAAAAAAATCCTTAATAAAACGAAATTTTATTTTAAGAAATTTTATTATAACTCCTAACAGTAATATATATATATATATATATATATATATATATATATATATATATATATATATATATATATATATATAACATAGTTGAATGAAAAGGAAAATGTATGTAGAAAAAAAAATGGCATGGATTATAGTTATATTCACCATATCAAACGAGTTTAACTTTCACCTCTATATTTCCTAAAATTATAATTTTACCTCATTGAAATGACGATGCATTTTAGAAAAAGGTGAAGTGATGATGGATTTTGTAATTCAGAACGGTGAAAATATAATTTCACAATGCATTTTTTTTCTTAAAAGTTTCATTTAAAATTATTTTAATTGTGTTTATCTTATATAATTCCATAATTTTTTTATAATTTTTTAACTAAATTTAGAGAGGTGTTTGACCGATTTCGAAATTGATCATTTGAAACGTGTTTTATATTTTTTTGGATTATGAAGTTTCAAATACTTCATTCCTTGTCATTTGGAAGGGTATTTTCGTTGATAAAAACTACTAATGGGTTACGGGAAGAATAAGAAAGGGTGTAAAAAGATAAAGCCTAGTTTTGTAACTTTTTTGTTTGTTTGTAGTTCTCCTTTTGTTAGTACACTTCGTTTATTTTTTAGATTAACAGTTCACCAATAAAATATTATTTATCTATTTTTTTAAATAATTCTTGTTTTCTTTTCTTATAAACGCTATTATTTCTCTCTACTTTTTCATTTTTTTTCAAGTTCGTATTTCCGTTTCGTTTAAATTTCCTCAATTTTCTTGGACTCCTTTATTGCTTTTGAAAATATTTGTAATTCTTGTGGACTCTATTTAGAAATATAGTTCTTTTTCGTTTCAATTCATTTAGACATAAAAACTCCTTTTGTTCTTTAATAAATGATGTCATTTTAAGTTTAAATCTTTTAACAATATGAAAAAGAAAGCCAGAAAAATAAAGTTGTTAGGAAACACGTTTAAAAGTATAAAAAAATAGTTTTGTTTATATAAAAATTCTTATAGAAAATAATTGTCAAAAAATATAATATATTTTATTGAAAATTCAACTTTAATTATAAATATAACTAAATTATGATATTGATGTAAAATTTTGTGAAATTAAATTAAAAATTTAACTCACTTTTCAAGATAATATTAAAAATTAATTTGTGAGTGAAATTTTAACACTACAAAAATTTAGATTTTTACCAAAGGTTATTTTTTTCGTTTTCGTCGGTTTTAACTCCTAGAAAATACATTATCTGCGGTTAGAAAAATTGTTGGAAAAAGTTGTGTCGCTAAGTAATTACTGGTGTTTTTTTGAGAAACCGTTTCAATTTCCAAGGGTTTCGAGAAAATTTTCGGAATTAGCGAGAGTTTTGCAGAACCGTCAGAATTAGGAAGGCTTTTGCTAGAACCGCCAGAACTAACCGGGGTTTGATAAAACTGCCGGTAGAAACTAACCGGGGTTTGTTAAAATCACCTATACTAAAGGAGGTTTCTAAAACCGCTCCTATTTATAGGGTTTACCTAACCGGGATTCTAAAACCGCTAGAAATGTGTGCAATTTTTTTTTAAATTTTTGATTTCAATAAAATGAGATTATGATAAAATTAGTTTTATTAACCAAAGAGACAATGAAATAATATAAAGTAAAACTAAATATTATATATAAAATAAACTACATTGTTCGACATATTAATATGTTCATATATTAAAAAAAAAGATGTTCAATACTAAATTAAAATACTAAAAATATGACTAAGATGTTCATTACATTACTAAAAAAGAAACAATGTCTAATTTTGTTCTTCTTTGTTACTTTCATTGTTTGGCATGCTCGTTTGATCAGATACCTACAATAACATAATAGTTAGTCGGTAATATATTTAATAAAAAGAATCATACAATTGAATTTAGCAATTATTACCAGTTGATGAGAGGGTCGCACCTCCCACAAAAATTGTGCATAAAAGAATGCAGTATAAACTAGGAAGTGACTCCTAGGTCGTCTCTCAAGGACCAAATGTGGTTCAGTCTCAGATCAAACACGTAGTGGGGGGTTTTGAAAGTGTTTTTGTGATTCGAATTGAACTAAATGAAAACTGGAAATTAAATACAACCAAACATAATTGAAAACACTGAAATAATTGACAAAGCGTGAAGACCGAACGGTTCTACATTGAGACCGAACGGTTTCTAAAACAAGTGGCTAAATTGAAAATGCAGGAAGATAGACAAGGAACAAGATAGACAACAACATATTGAACAGAAACAATAAACCGAACATAACTGACAGCATAGTGAACGAAAACAATAAACTGAACAATCCTAAACCGAACAGTGCACACCAACCAGCTAATTAAATTGGGCTTGATGAACTAATAAAATGAAATAAAATCGAACAAACTGGTGATTAAAAACAGCTCCCGAAAGTGATGAAAGAGTTAGCCTATGAAACCGAATGGTCTACGTCAGCCCTGGAAAACTAGATACCTAAACCCATTAAATGCCTAAACTAATTAAATGCATAAACCACAGGAAAATGAGCCTTCAATTAAAATTTGCGTCACCCTTGAAAGAATAGATGCATAATGAGAAATGCTCGCGTCAGGCACCGGCATCTGGAATTAAAGAAGCAATGAAGATAAGAAATAAAAGGCACAATGCAGTATTCTTTCAACATCATTTCTTCACGGAACAACTCAAAGAAAGAAAGAAGACGTGACAGCTGTGTGCATATTTCTTTGAATAAAAAAAAAAAAAAAAAAAAAAAAAAAAAAAAAAAGAGTTTAAACAAACTTCCTCTCATGAAACTAGCGCTAGGAAAAATGGAAGAAAAACAAACGTAATGAACCCATAGCTCTTCACTCAGACCGTGCGCCCTCACGTGGGTGGCGGCTCCCAGTTCCACGTCTGGCCCCCCTAGGTCGCGGCTGCTCCCCGGTTTTTTTAAACACTCATGTCCAAGCTAAAAGAAATTTGCCTCCTGTCCCTCTGTGCTGGACACTCCAATTTAATTTTTGTCCATGGGCCCGTTCTTCTTTTTCAATAAATGAAGCCCCCCTTTTCTCTCCGTGCGCTACCTTCTTTTTAAGCCAAATAAATCCATTTTCCCTAGGTGGCGGCTGGACCACTTTCTTTTTGCTAGATGTCACCCCTCTCATACTTGTTGGACCTCCTGGACGTGCTTGCTGGAATCAAGCTCCAAAGGTGCATAAACCAAGTTCTGGAAAAATGAAAACCACTTCCTCTGCTGGACCGTGAATGTGGCCTGCTTTCTCTTTTTTTCTTTGCTATCCAATAAAGCCAAGCTGTTGTATGCCTTGTTTAAGAGTGTTGGGAGGTTTTAGCACTGTCCAATGATCAATTCCAGCCACCACAATTACTAAACAGCAAGCAAACAATGCAACGGATTAGAAATCACTCAAACAGCAGTAATCACTGGACTGACATATGAGAGTAAAATAAATACTGGGAACAGCACAGAATGAATTTGAACAAAGTAAAAACTATATGTTAAAATAGACATCCAGACGAAACTATGAAAAAAAATTGCATGGAAAACGGATAAGAATTGAACTCAAACGAAGACACACAAGTTGACACAACATTCACGCGGCAGCCAGCGAAAATAAAAATGGCTAAGATGCATTGGCTCAATTTCCATTTCTCATTTAGCTTTCTAATGTTCCAAAAGTTATCCAAAATTTTCCCATAATTAATAATGCAAAACAATAAGCTCAGATAATTCAAATTAGTTAAAATAAGAATTTCCGATCAAATTAAGCACAATTAGGAAAAACAGGAAAATACCGGACGTTTAAGCATAATTCCCCGACTAATTCTAGCACATTAAACTAAGTGAAGTGAGGAAAATATTGGTTCATCAAAAATCACCAGTGATGGTTGAAACATGGCAAACATTGAAGGCAATGGACCTTGATAATTTTGCAACAAAAGTTTTATCATTGCCTTCATTTCATTGCTTGTGATGTCAATGAAAAGTAAAAAAAAATGAATTAAATATTAATAAAATATATAATTGATTTGAATATTGGAATTGACTGCAAACTTTGCCTTCAAAACATATTTTAATCAAAATTAACAACAATTACCCAATAAATCAATTGTGAATGCCTTCTTTGTAATTGTATTATGAATTTACATTACTTACTTGAATGATATTTTGAATTATGTCTTCTCTGTAATCTTTAGGAATCTTCTTCATGGTAGAATAACAAAAAGGGAATGCCTTGAAGTTTCGAACAATACTCCCCAAGAACCAATTCAATAATGTGTCACCATCTCTAATTGGTTGATACCCATCATTCCAATATACAATAATCTTTTCACTTTGAGGAAAAATTTCAAACATCATTTGTTTTTAAGTGTTTGGTAGTCATCTTACTTTGGTCATCTGTGAAGAAATAAAATTTGTGTCAAATACCCTTGTGTCATACAACTTTAGTAGTAAATATTCATATAAGTAATGGAAGCATTAATATTTTGAACTTGTGTCTTACCAATGACATCAACCAACCATGCTCCCTTGTGTGTTGGTGGCCTTTCTTGTTCAACTTCCAACAAAGTATCCTGATTTTCATCTTGTTCATGTTCATCTTGTACATGAGAATTTCCTCACACTTGAGATGGTGTGTTAATGGAAATCTATGAATTTCAGAATACTCCAACCCATGTATGAAATTTTGTTAGAAATAATAACCTGGAAAACAAAGTTGAAGTGTCAAATTACAAAGTCCATATTGTTAAGACTCCTGCAAGTGTACCAAATCGTATCAAGTAATATAAAATGGTAAGACCAAGAATGGTATCCCAAAGGAGTCACGGCCTAAACAGTTATGTGATTTCTTGATTAAATAGGACTTGAAAATAAACACTTTTGGGTTTAGAATACAAATACTGAAAAGTAAATATGCATGCAATTTGACCAATTGGACAAAAGTGCAAAGAGGAACGGTTTTGATATTATGAGATGATTATATTGTTGGGGTTAGATTTCACCTAGTTTACTGTCATGTATATACAAATTCTACTTCTTCATTAATGTCAATGTCACTCTCTAAAACACTTAAAACCCGATTCCTCGGTGAATAAAGTCTATCCTTAACTTGTATTCCAAATAATTAATTTTGAAGAACAAAAGCTTAAGACAACCAAAATTCATATTCCCCATTCCTGAGCAATACTACTTCTGCGAATAATTCTACAGATCATGAATTGTAAAATACCTTCCAGTACTAATGCAAATCATACATCATGCTAAATAATGAGTTAAACGAAACAAGCATTACGTAAAGAAGAATTATCCTAACAATTAATGAAAGAAGCATATATACTAAAGAATCAATTCAATACATGAGAGTTTACAAAGGTTACATCATCCCCAACAACAAATGGAGTTTAGTTCACCATTAACATGGTGAAACTAGATGAACAATGGAGAAAGAGTGAAAGATAAAACCCTATAAATTGAAGATAGGAGCTTCCGTATCCAATTCCGCCTTCAAGGGAGCAAAGAGTGTGTTTCTGAGCCTACTTCGTCCAAGGATATGAACCCTAGGACGTCCAAGTCCTTAAATAGAACATCAAAATAATAGAAAACGGGTTCAAGCCCATAAGAGTTGCGCTCAACGCCCCACTTATGGCGCTCAACGGTGTGCGGGTCACAAGTTACGCTCAGGGTCAGCTCAGAAGGCAAGCAAGTGTGGTGCGTCTCGTCACAGTTGCGTTTAGAGCCCTGAAAAGGGCGCCCGGGCGCGATCCAGAAGCATCCTGCGTTGAAGGCTCTAGAAATGGGTAGCCAAGCGTGAGACATTGTACTTTGGCGCTAAGGGCCCCCAAAGTGGCGCTCAGCGCTGTTGCGATCTCCCTTCTCTGATGCTTTTCCATCTTTTCCTAAGTTCCAACTCCTTACTACTTTCAAATCTTCTTCCAAATCATCTCAATTCCTGTTGAAAACACTGAAACCTAGCACAAAGCCATCAAATTCACCTTCAGCTCTCTTAATCATCAAAACAATGATTCCAAGCTAGTTGCTAAGTCAAAAGGGGTGTTTTTAGTATCAAAATTAAGTATCAAATAACGGTAAATTCAACCGTTATCACAACCTCAAACTTAGAAATTTGCTTGTCCTCAAGCAAACAAAATGTAACTTAGCTTTAAACCAATCCATACAATGGTTTCAACACATTTCACAACCTTTTCTTTCAAGACAAGTAATTGCTCAAATCAGCTTATCACAAAGAATATCAGTCAAGATGAATACATGCCTTGATTCAATTAAGCTCATTGTTGTGCTCATATAATCACAAAGTATAGTGGTTTTTATGCTTCTTGTGCTTGCTGGTTTTGATGCACAAGTTGGGCTGAGGGGTTTTAATTGCCCTCAATGGTGATAAGAATAATCTTAGGGTGTTGTTTGTGGTTTACTAATGCTTAATGATGTTTCTTGTGGTTTTGTGAATTGTGTTTGATGTAGGGATGACCTCCTCATCGGGAAAGAGGGTCAAGACTTTGGGATCAAAGAAGAAGGATAAGAAACCAGACCGCTCTTACTCCAACAAGTTCCTTTCCCGCAAGCATGAGCGCCACTTTAATGTTGTCCAAGATAGGAGGCTATTAATGGAAAGGAAGGCTGGACTGATACCTAATTTTTCTCCACGATTTGGAGAGCAATTGGAGAATAGGAACTCGGGTAGCTAGCCACTTATCCTGCACCAGCTAACATAGTAGTGGTGAAAGAATTCTACACCAACGCAAGGAGGTTGGGTGGTCATCCCGTTGAGGATTATTTGAGCTATGTTAGAGGACACGCCATTCAGTATGACCCTGATTTCATTAACAGATTTTAATATACTGAATGGGCTGGTGAGCAGTGTCAGTTTGCTCTAAATATGGAAGAAGGAGCAGACTTTGGTGATGTGGAAAATGTGCTATGTGTGCCTAGAGGGCACTTTCAGAGAAACAGGAATGGTGTAGTTGTGAACATCAGGAGAGCTGATATGACTTCTCTAGCAAAGTATTGGATGTCATTTTCTCATGCCAACATCCAGTCGTGGTCACATGTCCCGTATATTACTGTTAGTAGGGCGCTTCTTTTGTACTGTGTGCTCAGAGGGATGAGCATTAACATTGGCCAGGTCATTACCAATGAGATAGAGGTGCGTGCCAACACTATGAACAACAAAGCACCCTTGGGGAATCCCTCTTTGATTACACACCTATGTGAGCTAGCTGGAGTGAATATCTTTGCACCACCATTTCAGAGGCCTAGGAAAGCTATTGACGAGGCCTATTACAAATAGTATTGTGGAGGTCATGAGGCAGCTCAACCAGTACCACCACTAGCCAGAAGTTGGATTCAGAAAAAGAAGAAAAAGTGCACAAAAGAAGAGCCGCAAGTACCGCTCAACGCCACTTTTACCGCTGAGTGGCACTTTGAAGTCTCGCAGTCAACGCTGAGGGACAAAATTGCAGCTGAGCATCAAATAGAAGAACCGCACTTACCGCTAAGCGGTAATTACCGTTGAGCGCCATTTTATTGGGCCTTGGGCCAATTTTCTGTAATTTTTAGGAAGCTATATAAGGTTTTGGCCGAGTTAGGGTTAGTATCTTTGGCCAGAACGAAGCAAAATCAAACTTTCTTCACCCTTGGAGGAGGATTTTGGATGCTCAAGCTCCACTCTTCAACTTCTAGGGTTCTATCTTTCATTCTTTCATTATTTTTCATCTAGTTTCACCATGTCTATGGTGAACTAAACCTTCATTGTTGTTGGTTTCTAAACCTTTCTTTTTAATCTTTTGTTTTGTTATTTGTTTTCTTTTTAATCAATTGTTTTGTTGTTGTACTTTGCTTGAGTGAATTAAACTGCTTTGATTCAAATGTGTTGTGTTTTATGATAAGTATTGCTTTGTGATATTCTAGTGAATTGATTGAGGTTGAGATGATGCATGATGTGTTGATATACGGGCGATAGTTGAAAAAGTATGAAATAGGTGCTTGAGGTAAAATTTGATTAAGATACTGAGCAGGATGTTTTCCTGAATTCTGGGACTTGAGAGTTTACCTGTGTGAGTTTTGGGCTTCAGAGTTGTTATGAATAATTCCTATTACTTTGGAAGCATGAATGATTTTGTCCAAATTTTCTGTGATTGAACTACTTGCTTGCAGGTTTCATATGATCAAGGGCATCTTTTGAATGCAAATGCAAATGCATATGCTCATATGGATTTTCATTTACTAATCCATTGAATTGATTGCTCTAAACCAAGTGAATAAGAGCAGGCTTCATCTCCATGTTGGTAGCATTTACCCTTGGCCTGAATATACTGTTACAATACAAAGGACCAGTGACTGTTGCATAATCCTCCAGAGTTCGTCTCACTAGACCCATATTCTGATTGCCAACCATGTGTTCTGTTTCCTGATCTGTAAAGAGAGGTTAGAATTTTTCCTTGCTTCTAGTGCGAATTGTATCCTGCATGCACAAGAAAACAAACCCTAGAAAGCAATTGTTAGCATAACACAAAAACAAAAACAAAATAAAAATAAAAATTAATAAAAAGATAAAAAGATAAAAAGATGAAAAGATAAAAAGATAACAAGATGAAAAGCTAAAAAGATAAAAAGATAAAAAAATAAAAATTAAGTCAAAGCTAATCAATAATCACACAAATAGAATACTTAAACCACGAGTCCCTTTATGACTTAGAAACTAGCTTAAAATTGTGCTTTTGCTTAAGTTATGGAAATAAGAGTACTTGGTTTTCATAGTTTTGGCAGGAATTTAGAGGAATTGGATGAAAGAAGTTGAAGTAGCAAGGAGTTGGACTCAAGAAAGGAAGGAAAATTGCAACAAAAGAAGAATCGCAGCCACCACTCAGTGCCATTTAACCACTGAGCGCCAAGCTTACTGATTGAGTTCTCTGTCTGACGCTTAAGCGCCATCGTTGAGGGCTAATTCAAGTATCACAGTCACCGCTGAGTGCCATTTCACCGCTGAGCGCCAGAGTCTGCTTTTGAGTACACTGTCTCACGCGTGAGCGTCGTCGCTGAGCGTCATTTTGAGTATCGCACTTAACGCAGAGTGCAATTCCTACCGCTGAGCGTTGTTTACTTGGGCTTGGGCCAATTTTCTGTATTTTTAATAAACTATAGAAGGGTTTAGTCGACCTAGGGTTCATATCTTTGGACAGAAAGAGGAAAAATTACACTCCTTTCACCCCTTAGAGGCGGATTTTGGATGCGGAAGCTCCGATCTTCAACTTTTAGGGTTCTATCTTTCATTCTTTTCATTATTTTCATCTAGTTTCACCATGTCTGTGGTGAATTAAACCTCCATTGTTGTTGGGGAAACGATGTAATCCTTTGAAACTCTCATGTATTGAGTTGAATCTTTATTATATATGCTTTACTTCATTAATTGTTAGGGTTTTTCCTCTATACGCTAGGCATACTTTGTTTAACTCATTCAATTGCATGATTATTGATTTTGTCACTATGGACACATATGAGAAAATCTAGAACTGGGGAAATTCTCCTGGAAGCAATATTACCTAGACTTAGGAATAGGAGGATCGATTGCCTTTAAGCTTATGTGCGAATGTAATGCATGATTAATTGCTAGGGAGACAAGACATTTTGAACTAATAATGAGGGTTAGGCTTTCTTCACTGAGACATCGGGTTTAAGGTAAATTAGAAAGTGGCATTAACCTTAATGAAGAAAGATGAACTCATAAATACATAAGAGTGGATAGGATAAGTCGGAAACCCCAACAACATAATTATTCCATATTTTACATCAATCACTTTTGCATCTTTCAATCCAATTGATCAAATTGCATGCATATCTGTTTAGGCCTTGAGTGTCTTGGGAAACGATACTTGGTCTTACCAATTATTATTACTTGATACGATTCGGTACACTTGTCGATGTGTTAACAAACGACACCAAAAACTTGTTAAGACTCCGGTAAGTGTACCGAATCGTATCAAAATAATATAAAATGGTAAGACCAAGTATTGTATCCTAAAGGACTCACGGCCTAAACAATTATGTGATTTCTTAATTAAATAGGACTTGAAAATAAACTCTTTTGGATTTAGAATGCAAATACTGAAAAGTAAATATGCATGCAATTTAATCAATTGGACAAAAGTGCAAAGATGAACGATTTTGATATTATGAGATGATTGTATTGTTGGAGTTAGATTTCACCTAGTTTACTCTCATGTATATACGAATTCTACTTCATTAATGTCAACGTCACTCTCTAAAACACTTAAAACCCGATTCCTCAATGAATAAAGTATATCCTTAACTTGTATTCCAAATAGTTAATTCTAAAGAACAAAAGCTTAAGACAACCAGAATTCATATTCCCCATTCCTGAGCAATACTACTTTTGGGAATAATTCTCCAGATAATGAATTGTAAAATACCTTCCGGTACTAATGCAAATCATACATCATGCTAAATAATGAGTTAAACAAAGCAAGCATTACGTAAAGAAGAATTATCCTAACAATTAATGAAAGAAGCATATATATTAAAGAATCAATTCAATACATGAGAGTTTACAAAGATGATACACGGGGCCCAAGGTCAATTAGTTCAGTGTAGGATTTCTTTTACTTTTATTAAAACATGTGTAAAAGGTGCTAGGCATGTGCTAGATAGGAGGGACTTTTAGTCCTATATATAGACATGTCACCACCTCTTGTAAGGGACTTTTGAGCATAATGAATTGTTATTCTGTTGAGAACACTCCAGATCAATTCTACCTTGAAAGTCAAAGCTAGAGAATCCCAAAGGATCTCCTCTGGCCACCTTCCTTTCACACCATCCATTCTCTCATTTTCCATTATCAGATTCTCTCTCCTCCGTAGCATCCATCTCACGCCACTCTCATCAATTGAAAGCTTCCTCGGGGCTTGCATCATATCTAATGCCACGCGTGCCTTATTCCCTCACGAGATTTCATCAGCGAAGCCTCCGAATCCTTTTCCTCATGAGATTCGTCACCTCCGAATCTCAAACTTCTCACGTCTGATAGATCCCTCCGAACCACATCTTCATCTCTGCTTCACGACCATTCTCCACCGATTAGATCCTTTCTCACCGCCTAAAACACTTCTCCATCGCTCAAACCGCTTCCGCATCAAACCTTAGGTTTTCAACCGAACAAACCTCGAATCTCTGGTTTGTTCCTCACTGTTCATCTTCGAATCCAAATGCTAGGGTTCTTGACTACGTCTGTTTCTTCCGCTGCTTCCCGGTCTTCATCTCGAACAAATCCCGGTTTCTCGTCGTTTCCGGATTCAGCTCAATCCATCGCCTATCAAGTGGTATTCAGAGCCTAGGTTAGGCGCGTCCGCTTGAGCTAAGTATCTCGTTTCTCTCTTATCTGAGTTACTCTTCGTTGATTCTCAAATTTTTCTGTCTCGATCTGTTCTCTGTTCTTGAGATTCAATCTGTGCGTTTGGTTTTTTTTCAAATTATTCGTGTTGAATCTCTTCAATATTCGTGTTGTTCATTATGATTCCTTCTCTGTCTTGTGTTGATTCATGTGTTTTTGGTCTTGATCTGTTCATTAGGTTTCTGCTTGAGTCATTTCTTGTATGCTAACCTTGTTTTGGTTGTGTCTTTCATCATCTTAATCGGTCCAAAATTTTGTTTGAGTCATTTTATTTGAGCATCAATTCTGTTTTGTCATAGTTGTTATGTTAGTTGATTTTTTTTTCTTGTTCATAACTTCAAGTTGTACTTCTTAATTGAGTTGTGTTTGTGGTGATCTGGTTGTATGTTCAATGTGCATACCGTATGAGCTATGACATTCAATACTGAGAGCTCGGATGCATGAAATGAGCAGCAGATCTGATTTGAATTTTCTGTTGTGAACTTCTGGTTTTAATAAGCTGTTGAATCTGAACATTGAAGCTATTCTGCATTTTTAAAATTGAGCTGGAATGCTGAGATGACTAGTAACAAAGTGCCAACCAGAAAAGCCGTGATATGCTCAGCATTAGCTTGGTTGTTAGTGTGAAAATCACAGCAGAGATTACTTCAAGCAGTAGGCCGAACTGCATATTTCTTTGCTTGAGTCCTTTTTGTGTTTTTAAATCTGTTTGGCATTTAGATCATTGCTGGACATCTTGCATTAATCTTCTAGTGTTTTGTTCCAGATTTAATACATATTCTTGTATCCAGAAAACTGTGAGAAAGCTTTTTGAATCATTGAGTCAAATTTTGGTGAGTTCATTTGCTTGTTTTGAATGAATGTGGGGGGGCTGGAACATCAAAATTATGAAGTAATTTGTTTCTGCATCATTAAGCTGTTTAAACCAGTTTGAAGTATGCATTAAATGAGTTCTAGCTGCCATACATACTTTCATGCTTTAAACCACCACATTTTTGACATGTTTCATTCACAAGTTGCTGCAGCAGATGTATATTTCTAATTCTGGTTTTGAGCATTGTAATTGGATTGTAGCAAAAGGAATGGTCACATTATCTATAGCCTAAAAATATTCTTCAAAAGATCAAGAAGAAAAAAAAAAAAAAAAAAAAAAAGTTCTGAAAAGCCAAATAGGCCTGTGCAATCCATATTTTAAAAAAAACTAAAACACAGAATCAGACTTTAGAAATTGGACCTGGGTTTATCTTTGACAGTCCAGCAGCTTCTTGTTTGTCTTTTCTTGCTTTAAAAATCTGATCTAGCTCTATTCATTAGGTTCATTTTGAGTGCTGTCCTTCTTGATAGCTTTGTTTCTTGCTTGTCATTTGTTGGTTATCTAGTTTTGTCTCTCACATGTTAATCATGTTCTGCTGAATCATAATTGGATCTTTTATTTGCTTTATTAATCTGATCTCAAGTCAGTTGCTCTGCTGTTTTTTTTGTCATTCCATTACCTTGTTTATCCTAGCCTTTTTCCTGATTGAGAAATCTGATTCCATTCTGGTTTTTGGGATTTGAAAGAAGGTAAGTGTGAATGGTAGCATTCTAGGTGGTGGTGATCCACAGGATTCTCTGGCTTAGACTGAAAATTTCATTTGAGTGCCTTAAAATGTTTTAAAGAGAAATTTGGGTGCTGTGAGATTAGTGGCTATTGGCATTTACAAGAGTTCAGTTTCAACTAACCAATTGTTGATTGTTCATTGTGCAGGAAACGAAAATGATATGATCAGAGTGGAGAGTTGTGACTGTTTAAGAAGTTATTGAAATCAATTTCGTTCATAAACTGTTTGATGAAGTCAGTGAGATATTAAATGCTTGAATGTTTAAACTGTGCTTGTGATGCTATTTGTGCTTGTGAGTGTTTAAACTGTCATTGCACTCATTTTAGTTTCAAACATTGCTTGCTGAATTCATTGATATACTCACTGTTTTGAAAGTGAATTGTTGATTTTATGGTTTAATTGGGCATGTTGAATGCTGATTTTGATTTGATAAGACCTATGGGAACTTGATAGATGCATAGGAATTGCAAATAATGTGCTGATTGTTTTATGAGCATTTCTGGAATTGCAAAAACACTGTTTTAAAACTGCCAATTTCTGATTTGCCTCACAATACTCTGTCCATTGATTTGATTAGCATGGTCCACTGATTTCTGAATTAGTTAGGACATTGTTCTTGACTAGTTGGTCCATTGTTTCTGTCCAGTGTAATTCACTAATTTTTCTGAAAAATGCTGCTCTTGTCATAATCAATTGTGCATCAAACTGTTTTAATTGCCAATGCAACCTCCAGTTTTAAAAAGTGATTAAAGCACCTAATTTTCAGTTCTGACTTGGCGATTGCAGTCATTAGGTGGTTAGTTTCTGCATTGAATTACCTCCAGTCTGAATATAGTTCACTGTCCATTGGATTCTGTTGCTGGATTTTGTTGGATTTATGTGTGCAGAGCTGATGTGAATGAAACCTTACGTGAGCAGAATATTACTGAAGAAACCAGAGGCAGAAACACTTCTTGTGGGAGTGTTGAACTGAAGGGAGTTATTTACTTTAATTGCTTCTGATTGTTTACATTGCTTTGGTTTAAAATTGTTCATTATGGACTGCATGAACTGCTGATTTAGTGTGAATTTTCTGTGTAGTTTGGGAAAAGCAATATTGATGGTACTGTAGCATATTGTACATTGTGAGCTATTTCAGTAAAGACAGTAGCAACCATCTAAACTAAAGGGAGTTTCTTTTATCTCAAACTGTTTTTGATATGCTTAAATTGTGTAGTATGGCCTGCAATTGTTAGGATTAAAATTGTTTAATTGTTGATTGGTTGGAATTCAGTTTGTGCAGGAGTATAATTCTGAGTGGAAAGCTTGGGAAGCTTGTGCAGCCAAGAGAAAAGGAGTGGACAAGCTAGTTTCTTGATTTAGGCCGAGAATTGAAAGGAATATTTGGCCTCTGGAAGATTTCGTGCAAGATGAAGAAGTGGCAATAGGAACCTTTCTCTGCATCAAGTGTACAAACCCAAGAAAGGGAAGGCTCATTTAAGTGTAACTCCCCTCTTCCAATATATTTAGTTATCAGTTCTCTGATCCAGCTTTGTACATTTGTGATAATAGAGTGAACCCAAGAGCTAGGAGACCCCAAAGTTATCCAGAAGCAATAAGTCTAAGTGCGTATAAGGCTTTTGAAGAAAAACATGCAGCAATGAACTGTTTGGACCAGACCGTGCAGCTGTTTGAATCTTTTGTAAATTGTTTTCTTCATTTTATGTGTAATAGGTTTTTGTGTTAGCTTTCTTTTAATATCAGTGTAAAAGGCCATTCAAAGTCCAAGTGTCTTGGAAGAGTCCTTGGTGCTCTTTCAACTCTTGGCAAAACTTTTCTTGTTTGTGTTTAATTTTTAGTGTCTTACGTTTAGGGTGATTTTAGGCTAAAAGGGATTAAACTCTAAGCCTTGTCACATTAGAGTCCGCAAAGTCTCATTTATTAGTGTTTAATTGTTGTGATTGTTTGTGAGTTGTGTCCTTTGATTTTAAAAGTGATTTTAGTTTAAAGGGTAACTAGTAGTAACCTAAGACATTTCTGGCAAGGTAAGACTTGGTACTTAAGCAGTCTTCATGACTCACCTCTCTTACCTGGGACTTGTCTAAGTGTGAAACTTGTATATCTTTTACACTAGAAAACTTTTAGAAACAAAGATGTCTTGTTATCCATATAGGTCTTCTAGGAATTTTAATTTTGATAAGCAACTTAGTTACAAAGGAATCAAAAGAGAACATGATAAAGCTAGAAGGAAGTCTTGTTCATCTTATGAATTTGATAGGATTGAAGATGATTTGTATAAAAAAGCTAGTGAAAATATTCCATTCTTTGGTGATGATATTGGTGCATTAACATACCTAGCTTGGGAAAAGGAAATTAATGACATGCATTCATTCATGGTGAGAAAAAGTAAATATGAATCCTTCTATTCTAAAGATGATGAATCTTATATTCTTAATCTTTACACTTCTAGTTTTAAAAAGCATGCAAGAGAGTGGTGGGATGATAGACAATATCATGTTAAGATAGGTAGAAAATATCCCATCTATGATTGGAATGAATTGAAAGCTTGTATGAGAAGAAAGTTTGTGCCTCGAGAAATTGAAAGAAACTTAAAACTTATGAGAGAACTTATTAGAGAAGGTGAGTCATTCATTCAAAATTTAAGTGGATTCTCTCATAGGGAAAGTGAGTTTTTCGAAAAACTTAAGAGGCTATGGGAAGAGACAAGTAAATATAGAATTGAGAGATTAAAAAGAGAGAGAAGAGAGCAAGAGAGAAGAGAGCAAGAGAGAAGAAAAGAGGAAGAAATAGAGAGAAGAGAAAAAGAAAGAAGAGAAGAAGAGAAAAGAAAAGAGCAAGAGAGAAGAGAAGAGGAAGAAAATGAGAGAAGAAAAGAGGAAGAAAAAGAGAGAAGAAAAGAGGAAGAGAGAGAGAGAAGAGACGAGGAAGGAAGAGAAGAAGAGAAAAGAAGAAAGAAAGAAAGAAAAGAAGCACAAAGAAGAGAAAAGGAAGAAGTTGAAAGGATAGAAATGGAAGAAAAGAAAAAAAGAGAGCAACTAAGGGCAACATATCCTCCTACACTAGAAGCTAGAATCTTAAGGGGAGGTTTTCTATCCTCTCACTTTTCTCCATTTATATTTGAATTTCCCAAATTTCACTTTTCTTTCAAAGAATTTGCCACTCAATCTTTAAAAATGTTATCACTTTCAACACATGTAAAGTCACAACTGGGGTTATGGTTATCTTTATGGTTACCAATAACTCAAGATACAAATAAAATTTCAAATGAAGAAAGGTTTCTTTATTATATTAAAATTAAAAATTTAAAAATTAGGAAACCTTCTTCTACACATATTCTTTTATATATCTTATTGGGTCAAAGAAAACTAATTAGAGATATGTTTGATGCTTATTGCAGATGGATATTTGACCCAGGAGGAACCCTTGTGAAGCCAACAAAAATAAGTCTTCAAAAGCATCATCAGATTTGAGGACAAATCCTTTCCAAGGGGGAGGGGATGATACACGGGGCCCAAGGTCAATTAGTTCAGTGTAGGATTTCTTTTACTTTTATTAAAACATGTGTAAAAGGTGCTAGGCATGTGCTAGATAGGAGGGACTTTTAGTCCTATATATAGACATGTCACCACCTCTTGTAAGGGACTTTTGAGCATAATGAATTGTTATTCTGTTGAGAACACTCCAGATCAATTCTACCTTGAAAGTCAAAGCTAGAGAATCCCAAAGGATCTCCTCTGGCCACCTTCCTTTCACACCATCCATTCTCTCATTTTCCATTATCAGATTCTCTCTCCTCCGTAGCATCCATCTCACGCCACTCTCATCAATTGAAAGCTTCCTCGGGGCTTGCATCATATCTAATGCCACGCGTGCCTTATTCCCTCACGAGATTTCATCAGCGAAGCCTCCGAATCCTTTTCCTCATGAGATTCGTCACCTCCGAATCTCAAACTTCTCACGTCTGATAGATCCCTCCGAACCACATCTTCATCTCTGCTTCACGACCATTCTCCACCGATTAGATCCTTTCTCACCGCCTAAAACACTTCTCCATCGCTCAAACCGCTTCCGCATCAAACCTTAGGTTTTCAACCGAACAAACCTCGAATCTCTGGTTTGTTCCTCACTGTTCATCTTCGAATCCAAATGCTAGGGTTCTTGACTACGTCTGTTTCTTCCGCTGCTTCCCGGTCTTCATCTCGAACAAATCCCGGTTTCTCGTCGTTTCCGGATTCAGCTCAATCCATCGCCTATCAGGTTACATCATCCCAAACAACAAATAGAGTTTAGTTCACCATTGACATGGTGAAACTCGATGAACAATGGAGAAAGAATGAAAGATAAAACCCTAGAAATTGAAGATAAGAGCTTCCGCATCCAATTCCGCCTTCAAGGGAGCAAGGAGTGTGTTTATGAGCCTATTTCGTCCAAAGATATGAACCCTAGGACGTCTGAATCCTTAAATAGAACATCAAAGTAATAGAAAACGGCTCCAAGCCCATAAGAGTTGCGCTCAGCACCCCACTTATGGCGCTCAGCGGAGTGCGGGTCACAAGTTACGCTTAGGATCAACTCAAAAGGCAAGCAAGCATGGTGCGTCTCGTCAAAGTTGCGCTTAGCGCCCCTGAAAAGGGCGCCCAGGCGCGAGCCAGAAGCATCCTACGTTGAGGGCTCCAGAAAAGGGCAGCCAAGCGTGAGACAATATACTTTGGCGTTGAGGGCCCCCAAAGTGGCGCGTAGCGCTGTTGCGATCTCCCTTTTTTGATGCTTTTCCATCTTTTCATGAGTTCAACCTCCTTACTACTTTCAAATCTTCTTCCAAATCATCTCAATTCCTGTTGAAAACACTAAAATATAGTAGAAAGCCATCAAATTCACCTTCAAGTCTCTTATTCATCAAAATAATGATTCCAAGCTAGTTTCTAAGTCAAAAAGGGTGTTTTGAGTATCAAAATTAAGTATCAAATAACGGTAAATTCAACCGTTATCACATAACATATCATATACTTGATTGACTTTTGGAAGCAAATGATGATGAACTAGCATGAAATTGTGGAATAGAGGAGGGAGATGGAGCAGCTTCTAGAAGCTTTGTTTGATTTCGTTGCTCATAACGGACCAAATTCGCATGCTCTGAAAACTTGATTCGCAGCAATGAAAATTCCTAATGGTACAACAATGAAGGATGTGGGGCTTAAAGTTTTCACAAAGCAATTGTCTGAGTGATTCTAATAAGCAACCAAAATAAAAGTAAAAAATAAAAAAGAAAATATAAATCTTTGACCTTCCTTAAGAAAGACCAGGAATCTCATAGGTAGAAGAATGTAAGGAAACTTAGTACATAAGCTTACAAGGCTTTTGTGTCGAAAATTAGTTTATTGCCTAATATGGGATTAGGATTATAAAACATGTTTCTCCATAAGAAAACCAGGAATCCCAAATCAACAATCTCTCATTTGCTCAACCATCTCACTATAACAAGTCAAAGTTACAAAGTGTCAACCTAGTGCACTTCATTGCAATTATTATATTATTTCTAGGTCTATTGTTATAAAAACTCACATGCTTCTTACACCAAAGAGGTAAAGAGAAGTATTTATGATCATAAAGCCTCAAATACACCACATCACATCATAAAACATCTCTTACTAGTAGCAGGTCTAACAAGAATGGTGAAATTTTGAGGTTAGCTGTTTATTTCCAAATCTGGAACCGATTTTAGGCAGATTTAATACTCTTATTTTTAGGATAAAATCTTTTAAATATTGAATAGTTCCTTAAGAACAATCTCAGTCAATTTTCATTTACTCTGCCAAATGCATATAAACATTTACAAACACTTCATACTTTCATATCCGTCTTTCACCTAATTATTAGACTAATGTGCTACATTGCTTCTATAGAATGCCAAAAACATTTATTCTTATATTGAGAATCTAACCACATTTATGATAGTTTCAAAGTGTAAAATGTAACTTCTATAACAATACTTGTCCAATTTAATTGGCCAGTATAAACCAAGCTGCCACTAGAGTATCCATAACCATCTCAAAATAAACAATAGAAACTGTTAAATAATGTTAGAATTGATGAGCTTTGTTTCTCAACACCAAGGGGAGGGGGGGGGGGGGGTAAAATGGTGTTTTATAAAAATGTGCACTTTTGAAATCTTTTTCGCAAATGATATTGTTTTTGAAAACTTTCTTGTGTCGTAAGCAATGTGCGTGCAATGTAACAGTATGCACAAATTTTAACTCATTGCCAAGTATACCAAATCGTATCAAGTAATATAAAATGGTAAGACCAAGTATCGTTTCCGAAGAGACTCGTGTTTACTAAACAATCATGTAATACCTTAACCAATTAAGACTAAAGAGTGATTTCAATGATTATGGGTAAAATGCAATAAAAGTAAACCTAATAACTTGAATGTCAAATTTGATCAATTGAGGCTAAACACAAGAGTGAATGGATGATGTTGATAATGTTGTTGGGATTTAGATTTCACCGTCCTTACTTTCATGCATAAAAGAATTCATCTTCTTCATTTAATTGTTAATGTCACTCTCTAAATTACTTAGAACCCAATTTCTCGGCGTAAAAAGCCTATGCTTAATTATTAGACCACAATGTCTTGCATCCCTAATAATCAATTCTACATTACGAAAAGAAGCTTAAGACAACCAAACGTTCTATCCCTATGTCTAGGCAATAGTCCCTTGGGGTGAAATTCTCCAAATCCTGGTTCCTAGGTATTTCCCAATAATAAAGAAAGCCATACATGATGCTATGAGTGATTAAAACATAACACACATTGAGTAAAGGAGAAAATCACTAACAATTAATGAAAGAAGCATACAATATTTAAAACATGTTCAAATACATGAAAGTTTAGAGGTTACATCTTCCCCAACAACAAATGAGTTTAGTTCTCCATTGTCATGGAGAAAATTGGTGTACAATGATGGAAGAATGAGATAAAAACCCTAGAAAGAGAAGAGGATAGCTCCCGCATGCCAAATCTTCCTCCAAAGGGTCGAAAAGTGTGTTTCTGAGCTTCAACCGTCAAAAGATACCACCCCTAATGTGTAAAAGCGTTTAAATAGATCAAAATTGGATCACGGGCCAACGTCACTGGCGCTCAGCGTCCTAAGTGGGGGCCACCAAGCGCAACTGCGAAGAGACTGGCCCTCAGCACCCTAGCTGAGGGTGATAACGATTGATTTCACCGTTATTTGGTATTAAATTTTGATAATAAATGAATCCTTTTTAACTTAGGAACTTGCTTGTTCTCTTGTTTTTTGCTTATTTTGGTGAATAAGAGAGTCAAGGTTATACTTGAAGATTTTATCACTAAATTCCCTTGATTTTGTAGAAAACTGGGATAAATTGGAAGAGGAGTTAAATGTCAAGAAGTTGGAACTCAGAAAGGACAGAAAGAGCACTAGAAGAGAAGGCTGCTAAAGGTCGCAGGACGTTTGGGCGCCCTTTTCTAGGGCCCTCAGCGCAGGAGTCAAGTAACGTTTCACACTTGGGCGCCCTTCCTGGGGTGCTGAGCGCCATCCTCTCGCAAGCTCGCCTGACACCCTAAGTAGGGGCGCTGAGCAGTGTCAACTTTGGCCCATGAACCAATTCAACCCTATTTAAGGATTTGATCGACCTAGAGGCAGAAGTGGATGCAAAAGCTCTCCTATTCAGTTTTTAGGGTTTATCTTTCATTCTCATTCCATTGTTCATCTAGTTTCCCCATGAGAAGCGGGAACTAAATTCAATTTGTTGTTGGGGGATGATGTAACCTCGTGAACTCTCATGTAATGGAATTGGTTTTAATTATATATGCTTCTTTCATCAATTGTTAGGGATTTTCTCCTTTGCTCTATGCTTGTTATGTTTTGATCGTTCATGGCATGATTTTATGGTCTTCTTTGTTATTGGAAAATACCTAGAAACCATGATCTAGAGAATCTCTCCCAAGAGCAATATTGCCTAGGGATGGGGATAGGAGGATTGGTCATCTTAAGCTTCTAATCGTAATGCAAAATTAATTATAAGGGATGGGATTGTGGTATAGTAATTAAGGATAGCCTTTCTTCGCCAAGGGATCGGGTTTTAAGTACTTTAGAAAGTGACGTTAACAATTGAATGAAGAAGATGAATTCTTATATGCATGAGAGTAAACTAGGTGAAATCTAAACCCGAACAACATACTCATCTCATAATTACAAAACCATTCATTCACCTTTGTGTTTTTCTTAAATTGATCAATTTGTATTCATATTTACTTTCTTGTTTTTCATTCAAAAACCCTAAAATTGTTCTTCAAAGTCTTAATTAGTTAAGTAATTACATGACTGTCTAGTGTCGTGAGTCTTTTGTGAAACAATACTTGGTCTTACCATTTTATATTACTTGATATGATTCGGTACACTTGCCGACATCTTAACAGAGGGCAACCAGGCGTCTTGCAGTGTAGCTGACTGGCGCTCAGCGCCCCTAAAGAGGGCGCCCAGGCGTGCTTACGAGATGAGTGGCACCCAGCGCCCCAAATGGGGGCAAGTAGATGCCCTTGAGAGACTTCCAACGCTGAGGGCCCCTAAAGAGGGCAACAACGCGTGGTTGCGTGACAACCAACGCCAGGGCCCCCAGAAAAAGGCACCTAGGCGCCCTACGCCTTCTTCAGCCTTCTTTCCTAGTGGTTTTGCAGTCCATCCTGGGTTCCAACTCCTTGATACTTTTTCTCCTCTTCCAAAACATACCAATAACCTACAAAATTGAGGGAATTAATGATAAAAATCCTTAAGTATAACGTATGTTCACTTATTCACGAAGTTAAACTAAAACAAGAGTTTAAGCAAGCTTCAAAGTCAAAAAAGGTTAATTTAGTATCAAAATTGCATCACAGATAATGGTAATTTCAACCGTTATCACAATCCCAAACTTGAAACTTTGCTTGTCCTCAAGTAAACTGTAACCTGGCTTAAACAAAATAGCCATACTACAATGGTTTAGCACACAAAAAACATTGTCTTCTAAGACAAGTAAATCACTCATGTCTGCCCATCATAGAAAGATCAGTCAAAATTAGCCAATCAAACTTTAACTATGGTGCTCACCTAACAAAGAATACACAACAGATGCAAAACCCTTATGAGTGGTCAATAACCAAAGAAAAATGTTAACCTATAGTGCATGAAACCATTCCTCACCAAAGAAAGTGTTTCACTCAAGCTCAAAGGTGTATAGTGAGGTGTCTCTTCACTCTACCATCACAATGTAACACAATTCAACTTTGCCTTTCATTTAACATCATCAAACACATTCACAAACAAGTTATCATCACAAGGACTTTTTGAGGCTTGTATTGTGGCTGGGCTAAGAAGAAAACTAGTTTTTCTAGACAACAAAGTTCTTTGAGTTAAGAGAGTGAACAATTTACTTCCTAAGTTAACATTAATCTTTCTTTCTACTTTTCACTTGAGAAACCACTTCTCAACCTCGTCCCAACTTTTATTCATTGAGCTCATCCTTCTCTTCTTCTTTCTTTCTTCTCTTGCTTTTCTTTTCCTTTGCTCAATGCTTTTTTTCTTTTCCCTTTTTCCAACAACCCCAAACTTGAACCATTCTCCTGTACCATACATGCATACTCTACTCAACTCAAGGCAAGGGTTTCAAGGATTTTTTCAGTTTAGGCTCAAGCTTCAAAGGATAAAACAAATTTTAAAAATTTTTGGGTTGAAATTTTTGCATTGGCTTACAAGGGATAAGAATAAATGACCTTGATCATTTGTAACAAGCAAGCAAATCTTCAACAGAAAAACTCAAGCAAAATTAACTGTGATTCCAAAGCAATAACATTAAACAACAAACTCTAGAGTACAACATCTCACAGTTTAACTCAAGTTCCACAATTTGATAAACATCATGCCAAGCACATTAATCAGAATTGAAACCATGCATCTGTCTTAAACAACTATGTGCAACCACCATCTGTGCTTAACAGCTAAACCAATATATATCTCAACATCCCTTTCAAAACAATAAAGCAAACACAAGACAATATTACTTCTCACAAACAATTTATCACTTCATGTTAAGATGTCGGCAAGTGTACCAAATCGTATCAAGTAATAATAAATGATAAGACCAAGTATCGTTTCCCAAGAGACTCACGACACTAGACAATCATGTAATTACTTAACTAATTAAGACTTTGAAGAACAAATTTTAGGGTTTTGAATGCAAAAAAAGAAAGTAAATATGAATGCAAATTGATCAATTGAGGCTAAACACTAAAACGAATGGATGAGGTTTAAAATATGAGATGAGTATGTTGTTGGGGTTTAGATTTCACCTAGCTTACTCTCTTGCATATATGAATTCGTCTTGTTCATTCAATTATTAACACCACTTTCTAAATTACTTAAAACCCGATGTCTCGGCAAAGAAAGCCTATCGTTAATTACTAGATCACAATGTCTTGTATCACTAGTAATTAATTCTACATTACGATTAGAAGCTTAAGATGACCAAAACTCATATCCCTATGTCTAGGCAATACTACTTTTGGGAGAAAATTCTCCAGATCTAGGTTAACCCGTATGTGTCCATATCACAAAACTCAATAATCATGTCATGAATGAGTTAAACATAACAAGCATAGAGCAAAGAAGAATAACCCTAAAAATTGATGAGAGAAGCATAAATAAATAAGAATCAATTCAAATACATGAGAGTTTAGAGGTTACATCTTCCCCAACAATAAATACGGTTTAGTTCTCCATTATCATGGAGAAACTAGATGAACAATGGAATGGAAGAGATAGAAAAACCCTAAAAACTGAAGAGGAGAGCTCCCACATCCCCAAATCTGCCTCCAAGGGGTGAAAAGTGTGTTTCTGTGCTCAAGCAATCAAGAGATACAATCCGTACGACGTCCAAGTCCTTAAATAGATAAAAAAAATAACAGAAAATGGGTCCTAGTCCAACACGCTAGCGCTCAGCACCCCAACTTAGGGCGCTGATAACAGTTGAAAAACTGTTATTTTTATGATTAAAATTGACACTAAAAGCAACCTTTACACTTAGAAACTAGCTCGAAATCATGCTTTTCTTTATATTTTTGGAAATAAGAGAGCTGGACAGGTTTATGCTTGATTTCAGTGTTTTTGTGCAGGTTTTAAGGTGAATTTGGTGAAAGAAGTGAAGAAGGAGAGAATTGAAATCAGAAAAGACAACAAAAAGTGCAAAAAGGAGAAGCCGAAGTCACCGCTCAGCGGCAGTTTACCGCTGAGCGGCACTCTAGAAGTCACGTGAGGTCCGCTGAGGGGCAAAATGGCCGCTGAGGGGAGAAAACAAGTCACGCACTCACCGCTGAGCGGTATTTTACCGTTGAGCGGCACTTTAATGGGCTTGGACTTGACTTTTTGTAATTTACGAATGATATATAAGCTTTAGGGTTTCCTAGGGTTAGGCATCTTTGGCTGGAACGAAGCAAACACTCTCTCTTCCACCCCTTTGAAGGAGGATCTTGGATGCTGAGGCTTCCTCTTCACCTTTTTAGGGTTTATTCTTTCATTCTTTCATTGTAATTCATCTAGGTTCACCATGAATATGGTGAACTAAACTCTGTATGTTTGTTGGGGAATCAATGTAATCTTGTGAAATTCTCATATATGGAATCTGTTTTTACATCTTTTAATTAAGACTTATGCTTTCTTTTCATCATTAGTTAGGGTTTTTCCTCTTTGATTAATGCTTGCATTGTTTAACTCATTCGATGCATGATTATTGGTTTTGTCGATACGGGCACGTACGGGGAAGTCTAGATCCGGGGAATTTCTCCCAATTTTATATTGGTTGTCATTAAGCTCCTGCACTTATGAACTGATCATTAGGAATGCTAGGAATTGTATGAACTCGTGATTAGGGAGAAGCCTTCTGGAAAGGTACATTAGAGAGTGGCATTAACAATGATGATTTGACTGTTGAATTCCTAAAAATATATGAGAGTGGATAAGATGAAATTGACCCCGAACAACATATTCATATCTATATTTCATTGAAAGTGTTTATCTTTTGCTTTTTGCCATTGATCAAAATTCATGCATACATGTTTATTTTCTGTCTTGCATATTAAACCCCAAATATTTCGTTTGTAAGTCTTAGTTAATAAAGAAACCACATAACTAAACTAGGCCGTGAGTCCTTTGGGAAGAACGATACTTGGTCTAACCAAGTTTATTACTTGAACGATTCGGTCATACTTGCCGATTGAAAACAAGTTTGTGACATCATAATTTGGTGTTCATAAATTTGCCCATCAGGCGCCAGGGCGAAACTGCGATGAACCTGGCGCTTAGTGCCCCTGGAAGGGCGCCCAGGTGTGGTGCGGGAAAAAAACGGGCGCTCAACTGATGACAAATTTATGAACACCGAAAAACGGCGCCAAAAACTTGTTTAACCCTTAGCAAGTATGATCGAATCGTATCAAGTAATAAACTCGGTAAGACCAAGTATCGTTCTCCCAAAGGACTCACGGCCTAGTTAGATATATGATTTGTTGATTATTTAAGACTTGTTAACAATTGATTGTAGGGTTTAAATGCAAGAGACAATAATTAAACATGTATGCATGAAGTTGATCAATGGAAAAGAGGAATACAAACACTTTAATGAATTAGATGGATGAGTATGTTGTTGGGGTTATCAATTTCATCTTATCCACTCTCATATACTTTTAGGAATTCATCATTCTTTTCATCAATGCTAATGCCACTCTCTAAATCACCTTACAAGAAGGCCTATCCTTAATTACGAGTTCATACAATTCCTAGCATCCCTAATAATTAATTCTGAAGTGCAGAAGCTTAGCGGCAACCAATATGCTATTGGGAGAAATTCTCTGGATCTAGATTTCCCCGTACGTTCCCATATCGACAAAATCAATAATCATCGCAATGAAAGAGTTAAACAAAGCAAGCGTTAAGCAAAGAGAAAAAACCCTAACTAATGATGAAAGAAAGCATAAGTCTTAAATTAAGATGTTAAAACAAATTCTATATATGAGAGTTTCACAAGACTACATTATTCCCCAACAACAATACAAAGTTTAGTTCACCATATTCATGGTGAAACTAGATGAACAATAATGAAAGAATGAAAGAGATAGAAAAACCCTAGAAAGAGAAGAGGAGAGTCGTCACCATCTCCCAATCTACCCCCAAGGGGTGAAAAGTGTGTTTATGCTTCCTCCCAGCCAAAGATACAAACCCTAAGACATCTAGGTCTTTAAATAGGACATAAAAATAATAGAAAAGGGGTCCAGGGCCAAACAGATCATAAAATCGCAGAAAAATGGCCCAAAACTCGTTTGGTTGACTTTTTCCGTATTCTGGTTGACTTTTCTGGTTGACTGGTTGACTTTTCTGGTTGACTTTTCAGCACTCCAATCATTCGGTACTTCAATTCTTCTTTCAAATCATTCAATTAGCCTACAAAATCAAGGGAATCTTGCACAAAACCATTAAATTCACTTTCAACTCTCTTATTCCCAAAACTAAGGCAAAAATATGAGTTCAAGCTAGTTCTTGAGTGTTAAAGGTTGCTTTTAGTATCAATTTTAAGCATGAAATAACAGTTTTTCAACTGTTATCACAACCCCAAACTTAGAACTTTGCTTGTCCTCAAGCAAACAAGATGTAACTCAATCTTCTACCAATCAATACAATGGTTCACTCGATTCACAAATCCTCTTTTCAAGATAAGTAAGTACTTCAATTAAGCTCATGACAAAGACTTCAATGAAGACATGCACATGCTTTAGTGTTCACAAAGTCACTTAATATCCAACAAATGCTATTTTTCATGAATGATCAACCAACTAAGCATGGATGTTCATGTGCTCATGGAATCTTTCCTCACTAGGTAAAGTGTTTCACTCAAACACAAGTGTATAAGAGGTAATCACTCATTCACTCTACTATCAAAATGTCACATGAATTGACTTTGCCTTTCATTTAACCACAATCAAATACATTCACAAGCATGCATCATCACAAGGACTTTTCAATGGCTTATAATGTGGCTGGGCTAACAAGAAAATTGGTTTTTCTAGATCAAAAAACCCTTGAGTTAAGAGAATCATATAAACACAACCATTCTTACTTATTCCCAACTTTCCTTTGCATTGAGCTTTGCTTTTTCTTCTCTTTTCTTTCTCTTTTTCTTTTTCTTTTCATATACTTAGTTCTTAGCTCTTAGCTCAATGCTTTCAATTTCCCTTTCATAACTTCCCAGCAACGCCAAACTTGAACATTTGTCAATACCACAAAATATTTTCTACTTAACTCAAGGTAAAGCTTTTCACAAGGGGTTTTCAAATTATGTTCAAGGCTACAGGTTCAAATGATAGAACACATAATGCTCCCTTTTAGTGGGATAAATTCATGAATTTGGCTAATAAAAGGGTTACCAACAAATGGCCTTGATCAAATGATGCAAACAAGCAATTGATTCAATCATAGAAAACCTGGGCAAAGTCATTCATGCTTTCACAGTAATAGTATTCAATAACAATTCTGGAGCTCAAAACCTCACATATAAGCTCATTCACATTCCACATATAACATCCTGCTTAGAATCATAATCACAATCACAACATCATGCATTTGTTCACAAAGCTTGTGAATCACCTGTATAAGCATCTAATGTGCACATCTCAACATCAATCAATATCAAATCATCATCAGGCATTACTTATCAAACAACAATCACAAGCAAACCATCATAATAGACAAAGTTTCCAATTGAGTGCATCAAACCCTATTCTAAAAACAAAAGTGATTGATAAAATAAATTATGCTCTAGTGCTTTGAAAAACTCAGACCCATCAATGATGCTCTCTCCCAACCCCAAACTTAGATGGAAAACTAGTGAGAAAGTGAGTGGAAGGGAGATTTTCTAAAGAGGAATGAAAGGAAAAATGTAGAGAACCTTTGGAAAAGTGTTTAGGAGTGTGTGTGCAGAGAAGAATCTGAAAATAGAGGCCAAAGCGTGACTTAGGGTATAAAAATACCCTAATGGGCTAGGGTTCCGCTAAGGGGCAACCTAAGCCCATTCTGCGACACTACCGCTTAGTGGCAGTTTGCCGCTCAGCGGCACTTTCGTGAAGTGCTCTTCTTCTTCCTAGCTTAACCTAGTTGCCTCCTACTCATGCCCCTCACCTGCTCCCTATAATTAAGTTCTCAGATCACTCAAACATTCAATCCCTATCATGCAACTAAAGCAGAATCAAAACAAACAATACAGATAAAATCAATCGACTGGGTTGCCTCCCAAGTAGCGCTTGTTTAACGTCACGAGCCTGACCCAAAATCCTCCAGCACCCTTCAATAGATGCAAATCTTTCTTACCAACACCCATCAGTAGGTGTATACAAACATAGTATCCTTCAGTAGATACTCTTTCGCCTATCATCCATCAGTAGATGTAAACCCTGTAACAAACTTATAACAAAAACAAAAATACCCAGAAGTTCAAAATTACATCACCAAACCAAAAATTAAAAGTTCTTAAATCATTGGGTTGCCTCCCAGCAAGTGCTCTTTTAACGTCACTAGCTTGACCTAATAAAGCTCAAGTTCCTTCTTCTTTCTACTGAACTTCTTCAGAAATTTGATCAAACCAGGAACCTGTTGTAATGTCTCAATCATAGGAACTTTAATCTCCAATTTCTTGAAGATTTCCATGAAGCACTTAAATTTCTTTTCCTTCCTATGATACGTCTTTGGATGAGGAAGAGGTTTTTTTATATGATTCTCTCTCTCTTCCTCTCGTCCTCTTTCTCTTTTCTCTCACTTTCTTTTTTCTTTTCTTTTTCTACTCACTTTCTCAATCATCACACAAATTTTCTCTTCTTCTTTTTCTTCTTCTCTTTTCTCTCTTCTTTTTCCAACTCAACTTTTTCAACATTTACACTCACTAGCACTTCACATTCTACCCTGGGGTTAACCTCAGTATTAGCCCCATAATTCTTGTCAAGCCTTTCTTCCAACTGCTTAGTAATTTGACCCATTTGAATCTCCAAATTCTTAATAGCAGCTTCATTGCTCTTTTGAGTAGATTCAGTTTTCTGTATGAACTGATGAAGAGTTTCTTCCATCCTTATTGATCTTTCATTAAGTATAGAAATTTGTTGCCATAAGGTTGGTTGTTGCTGTTGCTTGTGAAATTTCCCTTCTTGTCCAGCTTGCCCACTTTGTCCGTGATCAATGCTTGGGTGTGCTTTCCACCCTTGATTGAAATTCCCCTGACGGTATGAAAATTGATTGGCCATGAAGTTAACATCTTCTAAAGCATCTGCTGGAAAAGCGCATTGACCATTGATATGGTCACCCCCACATAATTCACACAATTGTGGTTGAACCTGTGCAACAGTCTTTAACTCTTTTGGCAGTTGTGCAAGCATTTTTGTGAGAGTCTCCAATTGTTGAGTTAGTATCTTGTTCTATGCTAGCAAGGCATCATTGGTTTGTAACTGTAGAACTCCTTTTTGTTGAATAGGAGCTCCTCTTTCACTGTTTAGTTCATTATCACTTGTAGCCATATTTTCAATGATTTCTGTAGCTTCCTCTGGAGTTTTCCATTTGATATTTCCTCCTGCTGAGGCCTCAAGCATCATCTTGGTTTGTGAACCAAGACCTCCAAGGAAGATTAGGACTACTTCTACTTCGTCAAATCCATGCGTGGGAGTCTTTCTTAATAGGCTTTTGTACCTATCCCATTCCTGACCTACTGATTCCTCCATGCCTTTCCTGAAGGATGAGACCTCTTGCTTTCCTTTGTTGACCTTGGAAGAATTGAGTGCCCATATAGTTAAATTCTTGACCGAATTGCATCCTGCATGCATTAGACACAAAATCCTAAAAACAATTGTTAGCACAAAAAGATAGAGAAGATATAAAATAAGAGATAAGAAGATAAAATAAAAACATAAAAAATAAAAACAGAAAATAAAAACAGAAAAAAATAAAAACAAAAAAAATAAAATAAAATAATAACCGAAAAAAATAAAGACAGAAAATAAAATAAAAAAAATAAAATAAAAAAATAAAATAAAATAAATTAAAACAAAATAAAAACCGAAAAATAAAAACAGAAAATAAAAACAGAAAATAAAAACAGAAATTCAAATTTCAAAATTCAAAATTCAAGTCAAAGATAATCAATAATCACACAAATGAACTAGTTAAACCACGAGTCCCCGGCAACGGCGCCAAAAACATGCACTACAAGAAATATTGAAATTATATACAGATTATTATATACGGATACAAATCCGTATATAATTTAAATATTTTATACGGATATTATATACGGATTCTAAAAAAATAATTATATACACATATTATATACGGATATTTATATACGGATTTTCCGTATATAAATTCCGTACATAAAATTGGCGCTTGTCGGCGGGAAAATTTCATAAGGATATATCTCCATGTAATTTCCATTATCCGTATGTAAGTAGAATGAAGTATATTATATACGGATTTCAAAAATAATTTAAAAAAATGTATTTTTGATTAATTAGAAGCTGAAACCTATCATTCACTCTTTGCTATCCCTCTCGAACCGTCGAGCTACTCTCTCTGAAAACCTCGAGCTATCTCTCTCCTCGAACCCTCGAGTCCTTTCTCTCTCGAACCCTGGAGCTCTCGCCGTCCCCCTCTCGAGCCGTCTTCGCTCTCCCTGTACCTCTCTCCAACCCTCTTCACAGTCCCTGTCCGTCGTGCTCTGCTTTTGTGTCCTCTCTCTCTGTCGAAGTGTCCGTCGTGTTCCGGCGTTCACCAAGCAATCTCCTTGTTCGTCGGGTGTCGTAGTTGGACGCTGAAGGAGTATCTTCATCTGGTAAGTAAACCCTAATCCAATGCTTAGTAATCGATGAAATCGTTAATCGCGAACCCTAATCTTTTTCGTTTTTTGTTTTATTTGACACATTTGTGGTTGGTCTCACAAGCCGTGGTTGGAGTGTTAGGAAGCATCAATTAAGGTTAGTGTTTGGCGGTTTAAGAAGATTGTCAGTGGTATGTAGGACTGAGACATATACCATTTGATTATGAAGGCCCTTACTGAAGGAACCAAAGGTGAGTGAGTTCCTTTGCCTGTTGAAGTTTCTTAGATGCAGAAAAAATTGTTTGTACTGTGTTCTTTTGCTTCATTTGCTTAATAATATGTTGTTATGGGTTTTGCTTCTTCTGCCAGATTTAGATCCATCGTGGTGATATAACCGCCTTTGGTTATTTGCCTGTATAGAGAAATTGAATGTTTTTCTAATGTTTATGACGCAATGCGTTTGTAATTAATGAGTGTATAATTTTTTTTATAATAAAAATTATATGCTTTGGCCTGCAATGGATTGTGTAGTTCGCTGTTGATGGGGATCCGTTAATTACTCAGTTTGATTCTTTGTGATGCGTGTGCATGAGGTGTCATATGTGTTAAGATGCTGATGGGCAGGACTGTGGTCAAGATATTTCCAGTGCTTTGTTAAATATTTCCAATGCCTATGGTTGTCATGAATCCTGTATAATATCTTTGCCCAACATTATTTTTGGCATGTGTCAATGGGGCTTATAACTTGGAGAGAGTTCTAGAGCAATTGGAACACAATTTGTTGCCCAATAACGTACTCTTATATTGAGATTATTTCTTAATGCCATTAGAGTAAGTACATGATGAATGGATTTGCACCTATACCTGGGAAATGTCTTCTCGTCGTTGATCAATCTTTTTCATTTTTCTTTGTAATGGAGGTTTCTTTTTGTCATGTTAATACAGGGTTTGATCACAAATAATGAAAGGCATTAGAGGAGCCATTTGTGGATGAAGGGGATAATTATAGCGGTGTTGCATGTTTGAATGTGATAGCAAAACGAATTGTTACAGTTTTTGCTTCTTTAAGAGGATAATTATAGCGGTAATACTAGGATTTGACATCCTCTTTTCTAATTCTCAATGTTGTTTTTTTTTCTTTTGGAATGATGGAATTTTGACAATGAAGTTTCAATTTCCCCTGTATCCAAATATTTTCTGTGTCCTTTTTTTTTGCAGAGATTTGTTGATTTCCTTTAGAAAAAGTAACAGAACAAAAGCCTTTAAGGATTATATTTTATAGGTATGTATTTTTAATGTATGTTAATTATGATGCAGGGGTTAGTTTTTTAAACATTATAGTTTGTTCTGTCATCCAACATGATTTGATTTTTATCTCTGCAGTCATGTCGGTATCCAGGTGGAAGATAATATATCTATTCTATGCTTAGATTTATGATGAATGGTATGAGTAAAGATATCATTGATTTCTTCTATTTGTTTTTAGAGGCGGCTTGGTTTCTACTATTTAACCATTTAACCTATTTAGATTACTTAGTGTGTTTATAAAGAAATTTACTTATTGTGTTTCAGTTCAATCATTTCTATAAGAATAAGAATCAATTAAAAAGAAAAAAGGCTTTATCATTTTTCTGTTAACTGTTCTAACTATATAGTATTTATAATTTGTCTATTAATGCAGGTGCTTCATGCTACAATGATGAAGCGGTTTGAGATTGCAGAGCTGGTGGAGAATTTGAATGCATCAAATAGTCAAGTAAATTTCTTTTTGGTAATATTTTACATTCCAACATTTTATATGTACCAATATTTTACCCTCCACTTAATACTTTTTTATATATCAGCTTTTCTCAGCTTTGCAATTAATATTATCTACACATTTATATTGTAATTAATTTATTAATTTGATTTATGTTACTGGTTTGATTTTGAACCCAGTAAGTTATACATATTATACTATTTGCCAAAGAAATTAATTTTAATGTTTGAATACTAAATTAGAAATTAATGTGATTAAATAATTCATTAATTATTGATAAAATGTTTTACATTATTTGTTAGCTCTAAAAATATAAATAATGTGAAGATGCAATATTAGAAAATATTTTAGTTATGACAAAAGCTTTGGACTTAGTCAAAGTTGTTTTGATTTTGATTATGGTGAAGAAAGTCCGTATAGTTGATTGTCTATGTAGACCTACATAATTATCATACTATAATATTACAAATCGTTTTCTTATATATTAGTAGTAAATGTTCAAATTTTACTTTATTACGTTCACTAAAAAAACTTACAGATTGTATGACTTTTTGTTTCTAGATTGGCAGTTTGATCAGCCTCGACATCTTCGTTGCCTCCTATTAGTGGTAGTGATATTTACACGGTGAGATAGACTCACTAAAAGAACTTTTCAGAACTTATACCACTGAATCGGCTCACCGAGGCTTTGGAGAAGTTTATATCTCATCTATATCATCTATTGGTTTTTTTGCAGAAGTCAAGGAAGTCTTGGTTTCAATTTCAGTCTTCTTAGAAGCACTTCTTTTCTGCATCTGAATCATCATATCCTCCTTTCTCTTTCTATTTTCCTCCTTCTACAACATACCAAGGTAAGTTGAACTATAAAGGCAATGATTTTAGTTTATAATCATTATTTGTCA
This sequence comes from Vigna umbellata, assembly GCF_029865625.1. NCBI lineage: Eukaryota > Viridiplantae > Streptophyta > Magnoliopsida > Fabales > Fabaceae > Vigna > Vigna umbellata. The sequence goes on along the minus strand of NC_142172.1, from coordinate 3,394,187 downwards.
ATAGAATTTGAGATCACGTCTATAATCATTATTCATAAATGATATTGGATTGGTTTTAGGCTTGTTAGTTATCTTGTAAGTTCATAATGAACTGTCATCATTATATTATGATGGATGCAAATCATTACCTTAAATATTTTTGTGATGAAAACATGTTGGTTGGTGTTATGCACTATAAGGGTTGGAGGATGAGCAGCATACAACCAGCTTAGCAGAATGAAGAATAATGTCTTTTCTGAAGAATATCAAGGTTCCTTCTTTCATGAAGCAAACAAACCTAAAGATGAGCATGACAAGATATTCATAGTACATGGAGTCTCTAGAAGCAAAAAGAGAAGCAAGTGATACTTTTGTAGTCTTAGCTGAACTAAATAAATCTACTACTGTCTAGTATGGTATTTATCATTGTAAATGGTTTTGACATAGTGCCAACTTAGATTTAGATTGATAAGTTTGTTGATTATGAGTATATATTAAAATTGTGGTTGTTGAATAGGTAACACATTATAATAGATTTATTAATGTAATTGTTTAAGAGTTTGTTAAAGAAAAAGAGTTGTATTTGTTTCTTTGAATTCTATTTATAAAAGATAATTCTTACTATTTGAAAATTTGGCAACTGTATTTGATATTTATAAACTATATAGAACTTTTTAATTATTGAGTGCATACGAGAAATCACAGTTTTTTTTTTAAAATAAAAAATTACATACGGATTTTTCCGTATATAATTATATATAGATTTTTTTTATGTAATTATATACGGATTTTTTTGTATATAATTACATACGAATTTTATATACGGATTTTTCCGTATGTAAATTATATACGGATATATCCGTATATAATTTAGCTACACCTTTTTTATATACGGATTTTTGACCGTATATAATCCGTATGTAATATCATGTTATATACGGATTTTTGATATTATATACGGATTTTGGCTGTATGTAATTGGAATTTTTCTTGTAGTGATGATGACAAATTTATGAACACCCAAAAACGGCGCCAAAAACTTGTTTAACCCTCGGCAAGTATGACCGAATCGTATCAAGTAATAAACTCGGTAAGACCAAGCATCGTTCTCCCAAAGGACTCACGGCCTAGTTAGTTATATGATTTGTTGATTATTTAAGACTTGTTAACAATTGATTGTAGGGTTTAAATGCAAGAGACAATAATTAAACATGTATACATGAAGTTGATCAATGGAAAAGAGGAATACAAACACTTTAATGAATTAGATGGATGAGTATGTTGTTGGGGTTATGATGAAAAATTTATGAACACCGAAAAACGGCGCCACAAACTTGTTTAACAATCGGCAAGTGTGACCGAATCGTATCAAGTAATAAAACTCGGTAAGACCAAGTATCGTTCTCCCAAAGGACTCATGGCCTAGTTAGTTATATGATTTGTTGATTATTTAAGACTTGTTAACAATTGATTGTAGGGTTTAAATGCAAAAGACAGTAATTAAACATGTATGCATGAATTTGAGCAATGGAAAAGAGGAAAACAAACACTTTAATGAATTAAATGGATGAGTATGTTGTTGGGGTTATCAATTTCATCTTGTACACTCTCATATACTTTAGGAATTCATCATTCTTTTCATCAATTGCTAATACCACTCTCTAAAACACCTTGCAAGAAGGCCTATCCTTAATTACGAGTTCATATAATTCCTAGCATTCCTAGTAATTAGTTCTGAAGTGTAGGAGCTTAAAGGCAACCATATGCTATTGGGAGAAATTCCCCGGATCTAGATTTCCCCGTACGTTCCCGTATCGACAAAATCAATAATCATGGCAATGAATGAGTTAAACAAAACAAGCAATAAGCAAAGAGGAAAAAACCTAACTAAGGATGAAAGAAAGCATATATCTTAAAATAAGATGTTAAAACACAAATTCCATATATGAGAGTTTCACAAGACTACATTGATTCCCCAACAACAATATAAGGTTTAGTTCACCATATTCATGGTGAAACTAGATGAACAATAATGAAAGAATGAAAGAGATAGAAAAACCCTAGAAAGAGAAGAGGAGAGCCGTCACCATCTCCCAATCTACCCCCAAGGGGTGAAGAGTGTGTTTCTGCTTCCTCCCAACCAAAGATACAAACCCTAAGACATCTAGGTCTTTAAATAGGACATACAAATAATAGAAAACGGGTCCAGGCCCAAACAGATCATAAAATCGCAGAAAAATGGCCCAAAACTCGTCTGGTTGACTTTTTCCGTATTCTGGTTGATTCGTTGACTTTTCTGGTTGACTGGTTGACTTTTTTGGTTTTTGGTTGACTTTTCAGCACTCCAATCATTCGGTACTTCAATTCTTCTTTCAAATCATTCAATTAGCCTACAAAATCAAGGGAATCTTGCACAAAACCATTAAATTCACTTTCAACTCTCTTATTCACAAAACTAAAGCAAAAATATGAGTTCAAGCTAGTTTCTGAGTGTTAAAGGTTGCTTTTAGTATCAATTTTAAGCATGAAAATAACAGTTTTTCAACTATTATCAGGTTATCAATTTCATCTTATCCACTCTCATATACTTTTAGGAATTCATCATTCTTTTCATCAATGCTAATGCCACTCTCTAAATCAGCTTACAAGAAGGCCTATCCTTAATTACGAGTTCATACAATTCCTAGCATCCCTAATAATTAATTCGGAAGTGCAGAAACTTAACTGCAACCAATATGCTATTGGGAGAAATTCCCCGGGTCTAGATTTCCCCATACGTTCCCATATCGACAAAATCAATAATCATGGCAATGAATGAGTTAAACAAAGCAAGCGTTAAGCAAAGAGGAAAAACCCTAACTAATGATGAAAGAAAGCATAAGTCTTAAATTAAGATGTTAAAACAAATTCCATATATGAGAGTTTCACAAGACTACATTGATTCCCCAACAACAATATAAGGTTTAGTTCACCATATTCATGGTGAAACTAGATGAACAATAATGAAAGAATGAAAGAGATAGAAAAACCCTAGAAAGAGAAGAGGAGAGCCGTCACCATCTCCCAATCTACCCCCAAGGGGTGAAAAGTGTGTTTCTGCTTCCTCCCAACCAAAGATACAAACCCTAAGACATCTAGGTCTTTAAATAGGACATACAAATAATAGAAAATGGGTCCAGGCCTAAACAGATCATAAAATCGCAGAAAAATGGCCCAAAACTCGTCTGGTTGACTTTTTCCGTATTCTGGTTGATTGGTTGACTTTTCTGGTTGACTGGTTGACTTTTTTGGTTTTTGGTTGACTTTTCAGCACTCCAATCATTCGGTACTTCAATTCTTCTTTCAAATCATTCAATTAGCCTACAAAATCAAGGGAATCTTGCACAAAACCATTAAATTCACTTTCAACTCTCTTATTCACAAAACTAAAGCAAAAATATGAGTTCAAGCTAGTTTCTGAGTGTTAAAGGTTGCTTTTAGTATCAATTTTAAGCATGAAAATAACAGTTTTTCAACTATTATCAGGTTATCAATTTCATCTTATCCACTCTCATATACTTTTAGGAATTCATCATTCTTTTCATCAATGCTAATGCCACTCTCTAAATCAGCTTACAAGAAGGCCTATCCTTAATTACGAGTTCATACAATTCCTAGCATCCCTAATAATTAATTCGGAAGTGCAGAAACTTAACTGCAACCAATATGCTATTGGGAGAAATTCCCCGGGTCTAGATTTCCCCATACGTTCCCATATCGACAAAATCAATAATCATGGCAATGAATGAGTTAAACAAAGCAAGCGTTAAGCAAAGAGGAAAAACCCTAACTAATGATGAAAGAAAGCATAAGTCTTAAATTAAGATGTTAAAACAAATTCCATATATGAGAGTTTCACAAGACTACATTGATTCCCCAACAACAATATAAGGTTTAGTTCACCATATTCATGGTGAAACTAGATGAACAATAATGAAAGAATGAAAGAGATAGAAAAACCCTAGAAAGAGAAGAGGAGAGCCGTCACCATCTCCCAATCTACCCCCAAGGGGTGAAAAGTGTGTTTCTGCTTCCTCCCAACCAAAGATACAAACCCTAAGACATCTAGGTCTTTAAATAGGACATACAAATAATAGAAAACGGGTCCAGGCCCAAACAGATCATAAAATCGCAGAAAAATGGCCCAAAACTCGTCTGGTTGACTTTTTCCGTATTCTGGTTGATTGGTTGACTTTTCTGGTTGACTGGTTGACTTTTTTGGTTTTTGGTTGACTTTTCAGCACTCCAATCATTCGGTACTTCAATTCTTCTTTCAAATCATTCAATTAGCCTACAAAATCAAGGGAATCTTGCACAAAACCATTAAATTCACTTTCAACTCTCTTATTCACAAAACTAAAGCAAAAATATGAGTTCAAGCTAGTTTCTGAGTGTTAAAGGTTGCTTTTAGTATCAATTTTAAGCATGAAAATAACAGTTTTTCAACTATTATCAGGTTATCAATTTCATCTTATCCACTCTCATATACTTTTAGGAATTCATCATTCTTTTCATCAATGCTAATGCCACTCTCTAAATCAGCTTACAAGAAGGCCTATCCTTAATTACGAGTTCATACAATTCCTAGCATCCCTAATAATTAATTCGGAAGTGCAGAAACTTAACTGCAACCAATATGCTATTGGGAGAAATTCCCCGGGTCTAGATTTCCCCATACGTTCCCATATCGACAAAATCAATAATCATGGCAATGAATGAGTTAAACAAAGCAAGCGTTAAGCAAAGAGGAAAAACCCTAACTAATGATGAAAGAAAGCATAAGTCTTAAATTAAGATGTTAAAACAAATTCCATATATGAGAGTTTCACAAGACTACATTGATTCCCCAACAACAATATAAGGTTTAGTTCACCATATTCATGGTGAAACTAGATGAACAATAATGAAAGAATGAAAGAGATAGAAAAACCCTAGAAAGAGAAGAGGAGAGCCGTCACCATCTCCCAATCTACCCCCAAGGGGTGAAAAGTGTGTTTCTGCTTCCTCCCAACCAAAGATACAAACCCTAAGACATCTAGGTCTTTAAATAGGACATACAAATAATAGAAAACGGGTCCAGGCCCAAACAGATCATAAAATCGCAGAAAAATGGCCCAAAACTCGTCTGGTTGACTTTTTCCGTATTCTGGTTGATTGGTTGACTTTTCTGGTTGACTGGTTGACTTTTTTGGTTTTTGGTTGACTTTTCAGCACTCCAATCATTCGGTACTTCAATTCTTCTTTCAAATCATTCAATTAGCCTACAAAATCAAGGGAATCTTGCACAAAACCATTAAATTCACTTTCAACTCTCTTATTCACAAAACTAAAGCAAAAATATGAGTTCAAGCTAGTTTCTGAGTGTTAAAGGTTGCTTTTAGTATCAATTTTAAGCATGAAAATAACAGTTTTTCAACTATTATCAGGTTATCAATTTCATCTTATCCACTCTCATATACTTTTAGGAATTCATCATTCTTTTCATCAATGCTAATGCCACTCTCTAAATCAGCTTACAAGAAGGCCTATCCTTAATTACGAGTTCATACAATTCCTAGCATCCCTAATAATTAATTCGGAAGTGCAGAAACTTAACTGCAACCAATATGCTATTGGGAGAAATTCCCCGGGTCTAGATTTCCCCATACGTTCCCATATCGACAAAATCAATAATCATGGCAATGAATGAGTTAAACAAAGCAAGCGTTAAGCAAAGAGGAAAAACCCTAACTAATGATGAAAGAAAGCATAAGTCTTAAATTAAGATGTTAAAACAAATTCCATATATGAGAGTTTCACAAGACTACATTGATTCCCCAACAACAATATAAGGTTTAGTTCACCATATTCATGGTGAAACTAGATGAACAATAATGAAAGAATGAAAGAGATAGAAAAACCCTAGAAAGAGAAGAGGAGAGCCGTCACCATCTCCCAATCTACCCCCAAGGGGTGAAAAGTGTGTTTATGCTTCCTCCCAGCCAAAGATATAAACCCTAAGACATCTAGGTCTTTAAATAGGACATAAAAATAATAGAAAAGGGGTCCAGGCCTAAACAGATCATAAAATCGCATAAAAATGGCCCAAAACTCATCTGATTGACTTTTCTGGTTGACTGGTTGACTTTTCTTGTTGACTTTTCAGCACTCCAATCATTCGGTACTTCAATTCTTCTTTGAAATCATTCAATTAGCCTACAAAATCAAGGGAATCTTGCACAAAACCATTAAGTTCACTTTCAACTCTCTTATTCCCAAAACTAAAGCAAAAATATGAGTTCAAGCTAGTTTCTGAGTGTTAAAGGTTGCTTTTAGTATCAATTTTAAGTATGAAAATAACAGTTTTTCAACTGTTATGATCAGCCCTGGCGGTAGAATTCCAAAACTCACTTTTTTTTTTCCTGTTTTGCTTACTTTTATGGCTGATTCAGCACTATACATTGTTGGAGTTTCTTCCAGGCACATTATTAGCTACAAAATAAAGGGAATTTAGTGATAAAATCATAAAGTATAACCTCTACTCACTTATTCACAAAACTAAACTAAAAACATGAGTTCAAGTAAGCTTCTAAGTCAAAAAGGGTTGATTTAGTATCAAAACTGCATCACAGATAAGGGTATATTCAACCGTTATCACTTCACACCAAACCATTGCAGCAAACTATCACTACAAAAAAGTAGGGCATTACCGAAGGCCAGAAACCCTCGGAAAATGCCAAAAGCCGTCGATAATGGACGTTTACCGAAGGCCTATCGACGGCCAAAAATCCTTCGGTAAATCCCTTGTCGCTAACCATTACCGAGGGCTTCTGACCTTCGGTAATTACCGAGGGTCAGAAGCCTTCGGTAATTACCGAAGGGCGAAAGCCCTCGGTAATTACCGAAGGGCGAAAGCCTTCGGTAATTTCCGAAGGGCAGAAGCCCTCGGTAATGAGCATTCGAGGGTATTTACCGAAGGGCGGGAGCCTTCGGTAATGGCCAGACGAGGGCATTTACCGAAGGGCAAAAGCCTTCGGTAAAATGCAGAGCAGGTTTTAGAGAAATGGTTTTCCCTCTGCAACCCAGACCTGTATAACAAATTTAATTTACAAACAGACCTGCATAACAATTTTCAAACACATACAAACATGCATAATGTGCATCTCAAAGATCCAATCAATGATCAATATCCAAGGCACATCAAATAATCCACAGGACATCCATTAATGTAAAAATAATGTATTTATAGTTCAAACATAAAACAATGTAACACAAGGATGTTGTAACATCCAAAGTCTGTAAGTACATCTAACATTGAAATGATATCAACTAAAAATGTTCTAATATCCAAAAGTTTGTCTAACAAGTAATGAGAAAATGAAACCTAATAATGTACATAACTATCATCAGAATGATTTTCATCATCCTGCTCCTCTATTGATGGCTGGACTGGTGTGGGTTGGACTGATGAGGGTTGGACTGATGAGGGTTGGACTGAAGTGGGCTGCTGAGTGGCAGCAGGTGATGAGGACGGTCGTGATTGGGTGGGAGGGATATTTTGTACGTCCTGTGAGGTTTGAGGCAAGACAGTCATGACCAGGGCCTTAAAATTTGAAAACTCTGCTCTGAGATCAGTGAGCTCCTGGTCACGTTGATGGAGTTCCTGCCTGAGTTGAAGAACCTCGTCAGGAGTACTGGTGGAAGAAGAAGGCTGGTGCTTCAGAGTACCTCCTCTGGATGCTGTATAGTTTGCAGCAAGCTGTCCCGCACCATACACTCGTCCCTTTTTCTTCCCACCAACGGTGTCGATCCAGCACTGCGTCCTACGGATGTCATCATCTGCATTACTGGCATCATCCGGTGTAGGAGCTGACTCATGTTCAGATCTAACCTGTGAAAGTCTCGTAGAAAAGTCTTCCTGTTGAAACATTAAAAGCAATGTCAGAGAACGATAGTATAACAGAAATAAAAAATTAGTAATAGTGTTATTTGCTTACATGAGTCTTCCGAGATCTTTCATCAACAAATTCATTAGTTCCCTTCCGAACATGAGTCTGTGCAAAGACCTCATCAACATGGACCGCCCGTCCTAGAGCCTGTGCCTGTAACATAATTAAGAATTACAAGCGTACATATGAAATACAATATACATAACTTGTGTATGAAAGAAAAAGTTATGTAATGAGATTATACCATACGAATGGCATGCTCATGAATGGTGATCGACCCACCAGTATGCAGGGTGCCACCCCTTTCAGACGCTCTGTTCCGCTGGGCTTTGGCACACTTATTGCGGAACTCTACTGTATTCCAATGGGCCAGTAAAGAGTTCCAAATGTGCTCACCCAGCCAGTTAGGGCGCTGTGCTGCATTCCGGGCATCCCTAAACATCTCTGACAGCCGATGAGATGCTTTCATGTGGAAATTTCTGTGTATCTGAGTTTCATGTTCAGGTTTCCACTGCACCTTCATCTGTAACATTAAAGAGAACAAACATTGATTACAGAACATACTAAAATATTCCCAACATTAGTGTAATAGATTGCTCACCTGAAAGCGCTGCCAGAATGGCTTCCTGTCGTCCTTAGGTATTGCTCCCCAAGTAGGCCATGGAGTTAAAAACTGTTGCTTTATTGAACGTGTGATGGCCTGGGAAGCAACCCTAGATGGAATAAACCTGCATAAGAAAGCTCATTTCAATTACAATATGGTTTAAACATCAAATGATATCAACAGATTATAAACTTACCCTTTACCATAGGGCTCAATCCATGGTCGATCATGGAGGGGCGGGTCAAGATCTTCACCATCACCACTTGAATCTGGATCACCAAGTGGTGTGACGGTCTCAGAAGGAGGTACAGAAGATGAGGAAGGTATAGAAGTAGGGTCAGAGAGAGGAGTGGGGGTAATAACAATAGGGGGAGGAGTGGGGGTGGCAATAATAGGAGGAGGAAGAGGTCTGTGGCAGGGGTTGTAGAAGGGTGTGCTGCAGGAGGAGGAGAAGGGTCTACTGCAGTGGTAGTAGAAGGGTGTACTGCAGGAGGAGGAGGAGTGGGGTCTACTGCTGGTGTAGGAGTCTGTATAATAGGGGTAGGAGGAGGCCCCACAGATGATGAACTACCGGGAGCAGGGGTAGGTAGTCTAGCAGGCACCCTAAGTACATACTTTGGTGTCTGCCGTTGCCTCTTTGTAGGCCTTGCTACCCCTTTTCCTTTATCAGGACGCTCTGAACCTTGTCCTGTCATTACTGCATTGAAATGGTTACAAACAAAGCGAATAAATATAAATAAATAAAGAAGGATGAATTGTTTTCAAAGTCAATGTACAAGTAATTGCATACAACTTCAAGATGGTATTTTAGATAATGGTAATGAAATGATAGTCCAATTTGCTACAATAGATGTTCAACATTCAATCATCGTCATCATGATCATCATCTTCATCTTCATCTTCATCATCGTCTTCTTCTTCTTGTTCTTCTTCTTCATCGTCATCATCATCATCATCATCTTCTTCTTCTTCTTCTTCATTTGCTTCTTCTTCTTCTTCTTCTTCTTCTTCTTCTTCTTCCTCTTGTTCTTCATCACCTTGTACTGTTGCTTCTAATTCATCTCCATCACCATCAGGGTCGACCAATGCGGTTATACGTTCAACTTCGATAATTTCTTGTGGTTGTGACATTTGGTCAAGTTGGTAGGCTACATCTTCCTCAACTTCATTTGAGTCTATGCGACCTCTAGGCTTCGTTTGTATTGCTACGGCCCAACCACGCTTGTCAATATTGCGAAATGGTGGATATGACACATAATAAACCTGTCTCACATTAGATGGTAGAATGAAAGGATCAAAAGGCCCATATCTTAATCTCTGGTTCAGTTCGACAATATTAAAGCGTGGATCGACTCTAGTACCAGCTCTAGAAGGATCAAACCATTCACAATAGAAGAGTACCACTCTGTTTGGAGAAGTAGTGCTGTTGTACTCTAACTCATATATTTTATGAATGATGCCGTAGAAATCATCATAAGACCCCTCTGTTAGGCCCTTGACATACACGCCACAATTTGATGTTTTCTTTCCTTTAGACCATTCATGTGTATGGAATTTGTAACCATTGATGAAGTAAGTGTGCCATTCTTTGACACATCTCATTGGCCAATTGGAGAGATGTCTTAACTCTTGAACCGTGGGAGTTAATGCCTGATTAAAAACCTACAAAGGTAGTAACAAAATTTTAAAAGCAATGGTCAAATTTACCTTGCTCTAAACGTAGGAAAAACTACGGACCTGATTTCTAAACCAATGCGGAAACTCTGAGTGTATTCTAGCAGAAGTGTTTCCTTCTGCGACTTGCTCAGCCACAACAAATGAGCTGGTACAAATGAAATTCATTAGTGTATAACAATTAAACCGTTTGATAGATTAGAGATGGATGATGACATACTCAAGGTACGGCTTTACTTCACTGCAATTGATCAAGACATGGACATGAGCAGAGTTGAATTCAGCATCAGTTAACCAGTGAGTGAATTCTTTCCCTGCGTGACGGCCTGTTTGTCGAAAAACTGATAATGCACCTTCACGTCGTTCAACTTGCCATTGCATTTCATTTCTGACATGAGTGGGGGACAACATGAAGTTCTTGAAATAATGTGAACAAAAATAAGTTGTCTCTCTGTGCAAGTAAGCTGCACAAATTGAGCCTTCCACTCTAGCTTTATTTTTAACTGAGCGTTTGGATTCTCCCATAAACCTTTCAAAGGGATACATCCACCTGTACTGCACGGGTCCCCCAAGCCAAGCTTCATATGCAAGATGTATTGCAATGTGCTCCATTGAATCAAAGAATGCAGGAGGGAATATTCTTTCCAATTTGCAGAGAATAATCGGGATATTTTCATCCATCTTTTTAAGGGAATCTTCCTTTAGTGTCGTGCAACACAAATCTTTAAAGAAGTTACTGATTTCTATCAGTGGATGTAACACGTGTGTTGGCAAACAACTGAACGCAAGAGGGATGAAAGTCTCCATGAATACATGACAATCATGACTCTTCAACCCTTGAATAGTACCGTTCTGAACATTGGCACATCTGGACAAGTTAGAAGCATATCCATCTGGCATTCTAAGCTCCTTGATCCATGCACACACTATTCTTGTCTCGTCTTTTGACATGGTGTAATTTGCTTTTGGTTTAAATAATCGGCCGTTACCTTGTGCCTTCAACTCTAAGTCTTTTCGTCCACAATACAAAGGTAAATCTTTTCTTGCTTTCTCATTATCTTTTGTCTTACCTTTAACATTCATAACTGTGTTGAAGACATTGTCAAAGAAATTTTTTTCTGTGTGCATCACATCGATGTTGTGTCTTAGCAAGTTGTCCTTCCAATAGGGAAGTTCCCAAAATATGCTTCTTTTAGTCCAATTATGCCATTCCCCAAACCCTTCTAGCCTATTCTGACCAGATTCAGTCACTTTTGGATAGTCTTTCACTCTTCTCCACACGTGTGATCCAGTCAACTTTGGCGGGGGCATATCCGTTTCAACTTGTCCTTTTCGAAATGCCTTTTTGTTTCTTCTAAAGGGGTGATCAATGGGCAAGAACCGTCGATGGCAGTCAAACCAACTACTTTTCCGACCATGACTCAATTGGAATGACTTTGTACGTTCCATGCAATGTGGACAAGCTAATCGACCATGTGTGCTCCAACCAGATAACATGCCGTACGCTGGGAAGTCATTAATAGTCCACATCAAGGCTGCCCTCATAAGGAAATTTTGCCTCCTTGAAACGTCATACGTCCAAACACCATTCCATAACTTCTTCAAATCATCAATCAAAGGCTCCAAGTAAACATCAATCAATGATTTGGGATTAGATGGACCTGGTATTATACACGATAAAAACATGTAAGGCTTTGTCATGCACATCTCCGGTGGTAGATTGTATGGGGTAACTATCACGGGCCAACATGAATACGGTGATGCAGACGCCTGAATGTACGGGGTAAACCCATCAGAGCATAGACCAAGTCTGACGTTACGCGGTTCACTAGCAAAGGATGGATGTTTACGATTGAAGTGCTTCCAAGCTTCACCATCAGAAGGATGACGCAAAAGTCCCGGAGTTTTGTTACCATCATGCCATGTCATGTGTTCTGCTGTTTGCATTGAAGTAAACAATCTTTGTAATCTTGGAATTATAGGCAAGTAGAACATGGACTTTAATGGAATTGGTTTTTTTTGCCTCCGTCCAGCATGCATTGTCTGATATCGAGGTGAGCCACAAAACTTGCATTCCACCAACAATGCATCATTTTTGCCACTCTCATTGTCATAGAATAACATACATCCATTAACACAACAATCAATCTTCTTCACATCCAATCCCAACTTTGAAACACATTTTTTGGCTTGGTAATAATTCTTCGGCATCAAATTGTTTGGTGGTGTCAAATCTAACATCAGTTTTGTATAGAAGTCCACTGCTTGAATGGGAACGTTCCAATTAGATTTGCCAGCCATGAGTCTAATGCACACTGACAATTTTGACTCAGATGAACCTTCAAATACAGGTAGATTTGCCTCTGTCAGTAAATTGTAAAACCTCTGCGTCGTTTCATTTGGAGGCTCTTCATCATGAGTATCGTCTGCTTCTGCAGCATGGTGACGAAGAGCATGGTCGACCATCTCTTGCATGTAGGCAAATTGATCTATCTCACATGTATGTACAACAGTATTCGAACCTGATGCAAGCCGTTTTTTCAGCTGCAGTGGAGGTCGAAGGAATTTCTTCACCATGAAATGTCCAGACCGTGTAATTAGGCATGAACCCTTTTTGGTAAAGGTGAACTTTGACGACTTCATCTTTCAGAATGCTTGTGCATTCGCACTTGATGCATGGACATCGAATCCCTCCATCAAGGGCATAATATTGATATCGTCGTGCCGTCTCCACGAACTCTTCAACTCCGATGACAAAAGATTCTTTCAAACCTCTCCTTCCACTATAACAACGGTCGTACATCCATCCACGATGGTTGGGATAATGGGCCATGTTCTGTGACAAGCCAAACAAATACAAACTTAGCCAAAACAGCAACACTCCATGTGACATAAGTAATAAAGCAATTACTACTGAAGTCGAACATGGAAGGCAATTTCAACACTATGGTCATAGGCATTCAATAAGGGCATGCAAAGACAAGTCCTCAGTATTGAAATGCATTAAACATCCTAAGGGGTTGTGTATTAAAGTTGGAGGAGACAACTTATTACACCTGAAGTTCTCTTGTCTAGAGTACTTCCACATATTTTGTACGTTCTAAGTGTTTATAGTATTTTTACCCTTCTCATTTCATTGAGAATGTGTGTAGTACCATAGGATTTGAAATGACTACTTAACTTAATGAAGTTAAGTAGCCCTTAAGAGGTTACTTTAGTGCAGTCATCATGATTTCACCATTCTAGTGCATTTATAGTAGCCCTTAAGAGGTTTCACTGCATATATATGAGTGGCAGTATATGTGAGGCTCAAATGATTTGTCAAACAAGTTTATATCATCAAATTGGATGTGTGGAAACACTTAAATAGTCAAGAAACACACTGCAACAGTACTTCACTAGTGCACTTCCAAATGTAGGCAAAATGGATGGTCTAGTAAGAAATTTTGCATATGAACTGACAAATGACCAAATGAACAGTGTGCACAAGTTTTAAATGGTAAAATAAACTTGCATACACTTTGAAAATGCACTTGCAGAGACAGATTCGCAAAATCACAGCAACTGAAGCCAAAAATACAGCAAAATTTGGTGGTATACAGAGGAAATCTGCATATAGGCTTCTTAATGACCATTTCAACAGTAGAAACAGATTTCAATTCACAAAATATACTTTCACAAACATTGAAACATCACAGAAACACACAGTAGCAACAAATGACAGTGGTAGTTGCTTAAGAATGCATAAAAATAAAGCAAAACTGCAGTAGAATTGGAAATTCATGTGAATCAATGCTGGATGGATCAAGAAACATGTAAGAAAAGTCCTAAGCAACCAGATCTAGCTTGAACATGTTAGCTAGGAGAATTAAAATGGCCTAAAACATGGCAAGGATTCAAGCACGGTGCAAAAACTTATGGAGAATTGTGACAGTTTTGGAAACCAGATTTTGATCAACTCAACTACTGTTTTTGAAATTTAGTGGTCAATACAGATTTCTAGCACTTGAAACATGTATAAATTCATCAAATAAACTTGTCTCAAGCATTAGAATCAATAAATCTGAACAAAAACAGTGTGCACATGATCAAACCAGACATGAATTTTGATGCAGAATTTGAAATCAGAGTGTGAGGAATTCAAGCACGTGGTATGCCACATGTGTTTAGAATAAGTTTTACAGCAGTTGGCTTATTGCACGTGGAGATTATAGGCATCAATTTTTGTCAACATGAAACACCAATTGGCATAGCTACATCCAAGCACAGGGAATTGATTGAAGAAAAATGAGGAAGCTAGATGCTAGGGGAGGAGACAAGCCTAAAGCCTATGGTCAGAAGGAGACAACAGAAGGATTTGGAGATCTCTCTTAAATTCTTCCTCTCGACAATTGGAAAGAGGCATCTTCTTTTCCTTTTTTTCCATGGAGTATAGCAAGTGTATTACAGAGATCATGGCTGGATGAAGGAAGAATTGGTGGTGGTGTGAGATGATACGTTCAGAGAGGGAGAGAAGAACAAGTTGCTTTCACGGCTGAAGTGAAGTATACGTTTCTTTCTTTTCTTGAAATACAAGAACTGAGTTGGAGATGAAGAGAGGAAGTTGCTGTAATGACTGGAAGATACGCATATGTGAGGAGCTTTTGAGAGAGTGAGCATGGTGAACTGCTTGGAGAAAACTCTTGAAGAAGTAGATGAATATGGAGGTGTGATTCTCGGTCAAAAGAGGTAGAATTGTGTGATTCCTACTGCAATTTGGAGAAGTGCAACCATGATCCATCAACACATGAATTCTCGCAAAAAGTGGTCCATATAGTAGTATAGTTTATGAAATTTTTAATGCTTTCAATGACTTTGGTTTGTTTGCACGGTAGTATGCTTTAAATTTCAGAACTTGTAGTTTAATTTTGCTTAAAGAAAGTTGGACAGCCCTACTGGAAGAATTGCATGTTTTCACCTTCCAATCAATATGTTTTTGCTTGTCTTTCTTTTATATAATGTTCATGGGTCCAGCAACATCATTATTTTACACATTTCTACTTTGTTTACTTTTGAAAGATGAATAGAGAGGTGAAGTGAATGTGCAGCTACGTTTTTTATTCTTTGGCAACAACAAAAGCTTTCAAAAGTTGTATTCTTATGTGAAAACCTCTTAGGTGTACGTGAATGAAGAAAGTGGTAGGGTCCTCCTTGTTTTTCTTGCCAAAATGCTTTGTTATCTTTACCTTTCTTTTATAAAATACCGTGTTGTTGTTGTGTCCAGTGGCAGCCCCTCCCTTTAATGTCTTTGCACCTTGTTTTGTCTTTTCATTGAAGGAATTAAGTGAATGGATGGATAGGAGAGCAAAGTTTTCAGATTTCTAAACCCCTTTTCACGTGAAGAAGACTTGGTCCTTTATTGCATTTTACTTTTATTGCTTGAGACTTATTGACTAAGATGGAGTAGTAGATAGCTTTTATTTTTATTTGTTTTCAATTCCCTTTGCAATTCAGTGGATCTTGTGTATAGAAGATAAAGTTCACGTCTGGAAGGTAGAGAACCAAATTGCTTGACATTTTCTTCTTTGCTTGCCAAATAGCTCACGGCCATCAGGATCTAAGTGTAACATTTCTTTTGTTTAATAAAACAAAAAAAAGTATTAAGTAAGGTCACGGGCCAAGAAGTGGTTTAAGTAAATTGTAATTTTAATTTTCTTTTGGTAGATGAATTGGTCACATTTAATAGTAGAGAAGTTTTACAGTTTTTCAGGCTTAGAATTATTGAACGTGTGATGGTCCACTTTTTGATCTAGTTTGGTACTAATTATTGTGTGAAATAGTGGTCTTCTAAAGACTTTCATATTCTCTCCTAGCTCATATTCTCAAGCTAGATCTACTCAATTAGGACTTTCATAATCTTTGTTGGTGCTTTCCAGCTTTGATTCCACTTAGTTTTCAAATCTTATGCAGTTTTGGTCTAATTTTCTTGAATCTTGGCAACTGCTACTGTCATACGAGTGTACTGGCTATTTCTATGCATTCTGAACAATTGAGCAAGTGTATTTTACCATTTCAAATTAGTGTGCACTGTTCATTTGGTGCATTTTGAACCTATATGCAAAATCACCTTTTAAACCATCATTTTTGCCTATATTTGGAAGTGCAGTAGTGAAATTCTGTTGTAGTGTATTCCTTGGCTGTTTAAGTGTTTGCACACATCCAATTTGATGATATAAACTTGATTGACAAATCATTTGAACCTCACAATCACTGTTGCTCATTTTAGCCACTACTGTTAATTTTTCCAGCGACTTTGTAAGGTGCACAGTTCATTTTTATTGCTGTTTGCCATTGTTTTTCTTTCGTGTTTTAGCCCAATTTAATTCTCCTAGCTCAGATGTTCAAGCTAGATCTTGTTGTTTAGGAATTTTCCTACATGTTTATTGATCTAGCTATCTTTGATTCTGCTGTTTTGGTCAGTTATAGTGCTGTTTTAGCACTTTTTGCTGCATAAATAGCAACTACGATAGTCATTTTGAGAAGTTGTGTACCTTTCTGTTTTTTAACCAATTATGCAAGTGTATTTGGTCATTACAAACTACTGTGCACTGTTCAAATGGTCCTTCACACTAATGTAAGAAACAACCAAAGACTAACTGGCTAGGAAGGACAAGGTTCTTAACCTTGTCCATATTATGACTTTTATCCTATTCTGCTAACTACTTTTAGGTTCTAGGTAGTCATGTTTTCAGTTTTAGGTACTTTTGGTAGTCTCATTTCTGTACTAGGTAGGTTTAACTGTTCTAAACTTTTTAGAACAGTGTATGTGTAGTTTGGTAGCCTACTTTAGTATTTTGTGTTTCTTGGTCAAACATTAAGACTTACTTTAAATGTGGTTGGATGTTGGACATAAAGGGAGAGAGTGAGATCAAGTTTGGACCATAAACATGAACCAAAGGCACGGATTATAGGTCTGTTATGTAGTTTTTTACCATACAAATCAGAATTTAAATCAAATACAAGTCCACAATTCAAAATATTCCAATAAGGTTATTTACAATGTTAAAATCAGCACATACCCAACAAAATGCACATTCAGGCACCAAAAACAGGACTTTGAAAACTTCAATAAAATATGATTGAGTACATACTTGTTTCAGATGCTTAACTCCTCCTAATTTGCAAGACCTCGAAATTTGACACCAACTTTATTGCATTCAACAGTGGGTCTTCCTCCAAAAAAACCTATATTTGCACCATTTAATAATCTTATACAACAGCTTAAGATTGTTTGCTAAATTTTTTAACAAGTACTCAGCAAAAGCAGAAACATTAAATAAAATATGCTTCCTAATAAATTATACACTCACTTGATAATAATGGATTGAACTCGATAATTAAATAAAATATGCTTCCTAGCCATATATTATTAAGGCAGACACTAATACAAAGCATCACAAGCATCTTCCAAAAGTTGTCTGCATTAAAGATGCAAATTTACTATGAAGTTTGTATATCAGCAGCCATAATAATCAAGAATGACCACTTCAGTGTTTGATGTCTTATTTTTTTCACCGCTTCAGTGTTTGATGTCTTATTTTTTTCATTTTCTTTTTCTCACCCTTAAATTTATTTCATTTATTGTTATGGACTGTGCTGACAGGGCTGAGTTTTTTCATTATATATAGCTTCCCTTACTCTCACATCTCGTGCTACTCTTCAAAGCTGAGCACAACTCACAAGAAACACTCTTTCAGCTCAACTTCAACCACCTTTGTCTAGGTTTTCAACATGTCTTGTGTAATGCAGCACAAGCTCTTGAAGCTCTTGGACATGATTCTCCAACTCCTGCAGGCTACGGGAAGTCCACTGGAAAAGATACCAAGGTGTACTATAGAGGTAGACCTCCTCAAGGAATCAGAACTGATTGGGTAATGCATGAGTGTTGCTTCAAGTAGAGGACCCCAGCAACATTCCAAGAAAGAAATAAAATAATCCGAAATATAATCACATATCATTCCGGGCAAGGTTTCAGTGTGAAATGAAATTTGTTTCATAGCATTACTTGAAATTAATTACAGTGTGTTTGACAAAATGACTGAACAAAACGAAACTGACATGGTTTGTTTGGTTTTTGTGATGAATGAAAACAGTGTCAAAGCATGGGAGTAGTGGAGAAGAAGGTTGAGGAAATGGAGTGGAAGAAGCCGGGATCAAAGTGGATCAGTTGTTTTTTCATGACCCACATGGGTTCATGATTGAGATATGCATCTGTGATATCCTTCCCGTCATTCCCTTACCAAGTGACATGGTTAGGTCATGCTCTATAACGAACCTTCAGATGCTTCAACAGAGACAGACACACCAAATTGTGAAACAGGACTCAGCTTTAATGTTATCTTCAGTATTTCACTACTTATTGAAATTGGCTTTTTAGGTGTACCAGTAGGTTTTTACTCTCATCCAGTATTTGTTATCAGTTTTCATAATCAACAGATATTAGGTTGCTTTAGTTTTAAAATGGCTATTTCTAAAAAATGCATTAGCAATCAAAATGACTACTTTGAACAATATTTTCTGTAAAAAATCATATTGCACAAACTCATTCTGGGCATACAATGAACAAAGTCAGAACACATTGTTCTTAGCTTTTATAGTTCATCAATGAAAATGACAACTTACCTCGACGGTAGCCCCTTCAATAGCCTCTGAAGCGGTACTGGAAGACCTTGTCACAGAGCGCCACTCCCCTGGTTGCGCCGCCTCCTCTACGCCGCCTCCTCCAATATCCTCCCTCGAGAATGGTAGCCTTCAAGTGAACCACCCACGACCTTCCTCAGCTCAGAACACTGCAAAACGCTACAAGAAGAAAGGTTCCACCACTGATGCCTAATCGAAAACGGTAACAGGGAAATAAAATGAGATGGGAGAATGGGACACTTCACCTATAATGGAAGACTGGGGAAGAATCGTATCCCAGTTATGGTTAGGCTGGGAAGAAGTCTGCACACGCCACACAGTAGTTCGTCTGAGGGAGGAAGGGCACAGAATCTCAATATTGGGGAAGAAGGGGTTTTCGCGAAATGAGGGGGAGGGAAATGTGTCACTTTCTAATTTCATATACATCATTCACTTACGGACGGTCATAGGCCTTCGGTAATCACTCCTGTCCATTACAGACGGCCAATACCCTTCGGTAAAGTGATACTACACAAGCCTTCGGAAAATCCTTCGGTAAACTACATTTACCGAAGGCCACAAAGTCCTTCGGTAATTTGCCGTCGGAAATAATTATTTTTCCAGTAGTGTATTGATTTAACCAAGTACATAGCTCACTAAAATTAAAAAAAATTAACAGAATGCAAACATGCATAAAAGTAAAGAAAAATAAGAGATGTTGTCATCACTCCCCTCAAAGGCATCTGAATCTTCCTCCAAATCATCCTCTACCATGGCTTTAGCTCCAAACGTGCCACATCCTCCACTAGCTTGGGCCTCGTCCCCAGGCCAAGACGTTCAAGTGATGAACTCATCAAGTGAAATGCACTAAAGTCCGGGAGAAGCAGCCTAGTCAAAATAAAATCAAATAAAAAAGAAGGGAAAATTGGGTTGAATTATCCTGTGTGAGGATTGAACTCCAGAGTGTTTATGAATGATTGCTATTACTTTGAAAACATGAATGATTTTGCCTAGGTTTCTATGATTGAATCACTTGCTTGCATGTGTCATATGATCAACGTCATCTGTTGTTATCCCTTTTTAGCCAATGCATGATTTTAGCCCAATAAAAGAGAGCACAATGTGTTCTATCCTTTGAACCTTTAGCCTTAAACATGATATGAAAACCCTTTGTGAAAATCTTTACCTTGAGTAAGTTGAGAATATTTGTGTGGTATTGATAAAGGTTCAAGTTTGGGGTTGTTGGGAAATCAAGAATAAGCATTGAGCTAAGTGTTGAGCAAATGAAAAGCAAAAGAAAAAGAAAAGAAAAGAAAGAAAAGAAAAGCTCAATGCAAGGGAAAGTTGGGTTGAAAAAGAGAGATTGTGTTTAAATGATGAAATTATGAATAACTCTCTTAACTCAAGGATTTTGTGATCTGGAAAAACCAATTTTCGTCTTAGCCCAGCCACATTACAAGCCATAGAAAAGACCTTGTGAACAACTGGAGACTCTTACGAAAACACTTGCACAACTACCAAAAGAGTTAAAGACTGTTTCACAGGCTCAATCACAGTTGTGTGAAGTATGTGGAGGTGACCATATCAATGGTCAATGCGCTTTTCCAGTAGAAGCATTAGAGGATGTAAACTTCATGGCCAATCAATACCGTCAAGGGTGGAAACCATACCCAAGCATTGGTCACGGACAAACTAGGCAAGCTGGACAAACTGGGCAAGCTGGACAAACTGGGCAATTCAATAAGCAACAGCAACAACCAACCTTATGGCAACAGATTGCTTTACTTAATGAAAGGTCAATAAGGATGGAAGAAACTCTTAATCAGTTCATACAGAAAACTGAGTCTACTCAAAAGAGCACTGAGGCTTCTATTAGGAATTGGGAGACTCAAATGGGTCAGATTACCAAGCAGTTGGAAGAGAGGCCAAACAAAAATTTTAGGGCTAATATTGAGGTTAACCCAGGGAAGAATGCAAAGTGGTGGAGAGTACAAATGATGAGAGAGTTGAGTTAGAAGAAGGAGAGCAAGAAAAAGAAGAGAGAGAAAAGAGAGAAAAAGAAAAAGAAGAGAGAGAAAAAGAAAAAGAGAGAAAAGAGAAAGGAGAGAGAAGAGAGATAGAGAGTAATGATATTTTTCCTTTTCCAATAAATCAAGAGAAGCAATTTGATTTTACAGAATTATTCAGGATGGTGGACAATGATGTACCTTGGAATCAGATACTACAACAAATTGTAGTTTATACTAAACCTGAAGAAGAAGTCTCTACAAGGAAAAGACGTAGAGATGATAATACAAAAAAGTATAAAGCTGTTAAAAAGGAGCCATTCCCTCTAAAGGTAAAAGATCCAGGAGGTTTCTCCATTCCATGCACAATAGGGAAGAAGAGGATAAACAAAGCCTTACTCGATTTAGGATCAAGTGTTAACTTGATACCTTATTCTTTACTGGAGCAGATCAGTGATGTTGATGTGAAGCCTGTAAAGGTTAACTTAGTAATGGCAGATGGATCTTCAAAGGAACCCTGTGGAATCGCAGAAGATATTATAGTTTGTGTGGGTAAACTCCAGTTCTTGGTAGACTTTGTGGTGATGGAGATGGAGACTGAAAATATACCCATTATTCTTGGAAGACCGTTTATGAAAACGGCCAAAGCTATCATTGATGTGAACGAAGGTATAGTGGTGCTCCAAGACAGAGAAGAGAGAGTTGTTGTAGATGTCTTCAAAGATGAGAGGCAGATGCAGGAGGAAGAAGCTAGTCATAAAGCTGCATTTCAAGATGTACTCATGACTAGCTCTCAAGATGAAAAGCCCAAGGTTAAAGGTAAACACTGTTTATTGTTTCAGGTACCGGAAAAGTACAAGATTGGAAGAGGAAGGAAAGTTCCTGATGACTGGATGAAAGAAAAACTCCAACTGGGTACACCTGTGAGAGTCAAAAACAAATTGTGGGTTGTGAAAGGCTATAAAGAAAAGGAGATGATAGAGATAGAGTCTCCATATTCTAGAAGAGTTAAAACAGTACACCGGAAGCAGTTGAGGAGTTGGTGGAATATGGACATCAACCAGGAAGAAGGAACTTGAACTTTATTGGGTCAAGCTAATGACGTTAAAAGAGCGCTTGCTGGGAGGCAACCCAATGATTTAAGAACTTTTAATTTTTGGTTTGGTGATGTAATTTTGAACTTTTGGACATCATTTTTGTAAATATTTTGTTGGGATATAGCATCTACTGAAGGATTCTAGGTGGTTAAGTATCCACTGAAGGATACTAGGATTGTTACATCTACTGATGGGTGTTGGTAAGAAAGTTTTGCACCTACTGATGGGTGTTGGTGGATTTTGGGTCAGGCTTGTGACATTAAACAAGCGCTACCTGGGAGGCAACCCAGTTGATTGATTATATTTTTGTTTGTTCTGTTGTAGTTGCATAATAGGATTTTGCATGAGTAATCTGAACATGTTATTGCAGGGAATAAGTGAGAGGCATGGGTAGGAGGCACCTAGGGTAAGCTAGGAAGAAGAAAAGCACAACACGAAAGTGCCGCTGAGCGGTGGTATCGTAAAATGGGCTTAGGTTGCCCCTTAGCGGAACTCGAGCCCATTAGGGTATTTTTATACCCTAAGTCACGCTTTGGCCTCTATTTTCAGATTCTTCTCTGCACACACACTCCTACACACTTTTCCAAAGGTTTTCTACATGTTTCCTTTCATCCCTCTTTAGAAAATTTCCCTTCCACTCACTTTCTCACTAGTTTTCCATCTAAGTTTGGGGTTGGGAGAGAGCATCATTGTTGGGGCTGAGTTTTTCAAAGCACTAGAGTAGGATTTGTTTTATCATTCACTTTTGTTTTTAGAATAAGATTTGATGTACTCAATTGGAAATTTTTTCTGTTGTGATGGTTTGCTTATGATTGTTGTTTGATAAGTGATGCTTGATGATACTTTGATATGGATTGATGTTGAGAATGTGCACATTATATACTTATACAGGTGGTTCACAAGCATTGTGAACAAATGCAAGATGTTGTGATTGTGATTATGATTCTAAGTAGGATTTTATATGTGGAATGTGAATGAGCTTATATGTGAGGTTTTGAGCTCCAGAGTTACCCAGGTTTTCTATGATTGAATTACTTGCTTGTTTGCATCATATGATCAAGGTCATTTGTTGGTAACCTTTCTATTAGCCAAATTCATAAATTTAGCCACTAAAAGAGAACACTATGTGTTCTATCATTTGAACCCTTAGCCTTGAACATGATTGGGAAACCCTTGTTGAAAAGCTTTACCTTGAGTTAAGTAGAAAATATTTTGTGGTATTGACAAATGTTCAAGTTTGGGGTTGTTGTAAAATAGAAAGGGAAATTGAAAGCATTGAGCTAAGTGCTAAGAAATAAAAATATGAAAAGAAAAGGAAAAAGAGAAAGAAAAGAAAAGAAAAAGCAAAGCTCAATGCAAAAGAAAGTTGGGAATAAATAAGAATGATTGTGTTGATATGATTCTCTTAACTCAAGGGTTTTGTGATCCAGAAAAACCAATTTTCTTGTTAGCCCAGCCACATTATAAGCCATTTAAAAAGTCCTTGTGATGATGCATGCTTGTGAATTTATTTGATTGTGGTTAAATGAAAGGCAAAGATGATTCATGTGACATTGTGATAGTAGAGTGAATGAGTGATTACCTCTTATACACTTGTGTTTGAGTGAAACACTTTACCTAGTGAGGAAATATTCATTGAGCACATGAACATCCATGTTTAGTTGATTAATCATTCATGAAAAATAACATTTGTTGGATATTAAGTGACTTTGTGAACACGAAGGCATGTGCATGTCTTGATTGAAATCTTTGTCATGAGTTTGATTGAAGTCTTTACTTATCTTGAAAAGAAGATTTTTGAATGAGTGAACCATTATAAGGATTGGTAGAAGATTGAGTTACATCTTGTTTGCTTGAGGACAAGCAAAGTTCTAAGTTTGGGGTTGTGATAACAGTTGAAAAACTGTTATTTTCATGCTTAAAATTGATACTAAAAGCAACCTTTAACACTTAGAAACTAGCTTGAAATCATGCTTTTGGTCATATTTTTAGAAATAAGAGAGCTGGACAGGTTTATGCTTGATTTCAGTGTTTTTATGCAGGTTTTAAGGTGAATTTGGTGAAAGAAATGAAGAAGGATAGAGATGGAATTAGAAAAGGCATCAAAAAGTGCAAAAGGAGAAGCCGCAACTGCCGCTCAGCGGCAGTTTACCGCTGAGCGGCACTCAGGCAGTCACATTGGCTCCGTTGAGGGGTGAAAAGGCCGCTGAGGGGAGAAAAAACAACTCACGCACTTACCGCTGAGCGGTAGTTTACCGCTGAGCGGTACTATTTTGGGCTTGGGCCTAATTTTTTGTAATTTTAGAATAGTATATAAGCTTTAGGACGTCCTAGGGTTTGTATCTTTGGCAGAGACGAAGCAAACACTCTCTTTTCCACCCCTTGAAGGAAGGTCTTGGATGCTCAGGCTACCTCCTCCTCTTTCTAGGGTTTTATCTTTCATTCTTTCCTTATTGTTCATCTAGTTTCACCATGAATATGGTGAACTAAACCTTGTATTGTTGTTGGGGAATCAATGTAGTCTTGTGAAACTCTCATATATGGAATTTGATTTAATGTCTTATATTAAGATATATGCTTTCTTTCATCTTTAGCTAGGGTTTTTCCTCTTTGCTTATTGCTTGCTTTGTTTAAGTCATTCATTGCCATGATTATTGATTTTGTCGATACGGAAACGTATGGGGAAGTCTAGATCCGGGGAATTTCTCCCAATAGCATATTGTTTGCCTTGAAGCTCCTGCACTTTAAGAACTAATTACTAGGAATGCTAGGAATTGTATGAACTCGTAATTAGGGATAGGCCTTCTTGCAAGGTGATTTAGAGAGTGGCATTAGCATTGATGATAAGAATGATGAATTCCTAAAAGTATATGAGAGTGGATAAGATGAAATTGATAACCCCAACAACATACTCATCCATCTAATTCATTGAAGTGTTTATATTATGTTTTTCTCCATTGATCAAATTCATGCATACATATTTAATTACTGTCTCTTGCATTGAAACCTAAAATCAATTTGTTCTTAAGTCTTAAATAATCAACAAACCACATAGCTAAATTAGGCCGTGAGTCCTTTGGGAAAACGATACTTGGTCTTACCTTGTTTTATTACTTGATACGATTCGGTCACACTTGCCGATTGTTCAACAAGTTTGTGGCGCCATTTTTCGTTGTTCATAAATTTGTCATCAGGTTGCCTCCCAGTAAGCGCTCGTTTAACGTCATTAGCTTTACACCACTAAGCTCAGTTTGAATTTTTGATGTTGGCGTTCTTCTTTCTTTCATGACACCAACAAAATCTCAGCAGATTCCTAGTCACCAACTTTACTCTCGTAGGATAGGGAGTCTCAATCTCAAAAACTCCCTTTGCTTTAATATCCTTGATAACCCATAACTTGTTCTTGAATTTCATTGGTTGGCCAGGTTTAGGTTCATTATTTTCCAGCACCGAGTCTTGGTGCACTTGTTTCTCTTCATTATCTCCATCCTCCTCCTTTACTTTTGGGGAAAAACAATTATGGCTCCTCTTGACCAAATCGGCAGCTTGATCAGGTAGACTAGTCACTGATAGAACTTCATCTGTTGTTTTAGGACTAGTCTTTTTTACTTGAATTGGATGCACATCATTGAAGACATTAAAAGTCACCTCTTCATCTTGATCTTTTAATGTTTAAACTCCATCATCTACATGAATTACAACCTTGGCTGTCTTCATGAATGGTCTTCCAAGAATGAGAGGGATCTCTATTTCTTCCCTCATATCCATTACTACAAAATCCACTGGAATTTGAGTTTGTCAATCTGTATCACAACATCTTCCACTACACCATAAGGATGCTTAATGGACCTGTCTGCCATTTGCAAGATCATTCTTGTAGGTTTGACCTCAAGACCACCCATATTCTCTACCATAGATAGGGGCATCAGATTGATGCTAGCCCCTAAGTCAACTAGAGCCTTCCCTATATCATGATTCCCAATGGTGCAAGGGATGGTGAAACTCCCCGAATCTTTGAATTTGGGAGGAAGCGTCTTCTGCAATATGGCACTGCAATTACCCTGCACTTCAATTGTTCCCTTATCAAAATACCTCTTCTTTTTACTAAGGAACTGCTTCAAGTGTTTTGCATAAGCAGGAATTTGTTGCAGTGATTTGGTCAAAGGTATAGTAATCTCCAATTGCTTGAAGGTATCCATGAAACACCCAAATTGCTTCTCTTTATCCTTCTTTGAATAACCTTTTGGGTAAGGAAGGGGCTTCTCAATTATTTTTCCCTTTTTTCTCTCGTCTTCTCCTTCTTCTTTTTCCTTTTCCACCCCCTCATCATTATCATCTCTTATCTTTTTCTCAGCCTCTTCTTTTCGCTCTTCATTTTTCTCCTTTTTTTCGCTCAATTCCTCTTTTTCTCTACTCATCTTTTCTTTCTCACCAACTTCCTTCTCTTTTCTCTCAACTAACATCTCACCACTTATACTCATGATGGCGTTACATTCTTCCTTAGGGTTAACTCCAGTATTTGCCCCAAAATTATTCTTAGACTTTTCCTCCAACTTCTTTGCCAATTGGCCAACCTGTATCTCCAAATTTCTATTGGCAACTTCAATGCTTTTATGATTGGAGATAGACACTTACATGAATTGTTGGAGTGTCTCCTCTAGTTTTGCAGTCGTATCAGATAAGGATGGTTGTGGGTACCATTGTTGTTGTGGATGTCTATTGAATTGTCCAGCTTGCCCTCGACCCATGCTTGGGTGAGGTTTCCACCCTTGGTTGTAGTTACCTGGGCGACCTTGATTACCCATAAAATTGATTTCTTCTTGGGTAATAGCTTGCATGGCACATTGTCCATTAATATGATCTCCACCACATTGCTTCCAAAGTTGATGTTGAGCTTAAGAAACATTCTGCAATTCTTGAGGCAATTGAGAGATTTTCTTCATCAGAGTCTCCAATTATTGAGTCATTATTTTGTTCTGAGCCAACAAAGCATCTTGAGATTGTAATTGTAGAACTCCTTTAGTTTGAAATTGAGCCCTTTCATCATGCATCTCATTATCATTGGCGCCATTTTTTCAATCAACTCATAAGCTTCCTCTGGAGTCTTACACTTGATATTACCTCCAACTAAGGCATCCATCATCAATTTAGCCTGTGAACTCAGTCCTCTAAGGAAAAGAATGACCACCGTGGTTTCATCAAAGCCATGTGTGGGTGTCTTCCCCAATAGACCTTTGAATCTATCCAATGTTTGACCTAGAGTTTTCTCCATGCCCTGTCTAAAAGAAGAAATTTACTGTTTACCTTTATTTAACTTAGACTCAGGAAAATATTTATTCATAATTTTTGCCACCACATCTTCCCACTCAATGAAGCTATTCTCTGGGAATGAATTAAGCCACATTTTAGCATTGCCTCCTAAAGAGAAAGGGAACAAGCTAAGTCTAATAGCCTCATTTGGCACACTATTAATCTTCATTGTATTTCATATTTCATTGAACGTGGTCAGATGTTCATATGGATTTTCATGAGCAAATCCATTGAATTGATTGATCTTCACCAGTTGAATGAGAGCATACTTCATCTCCATGTTTGTTGCATTTACCCTTGGTCTAACAATACTATTAAAATGAAGAGGTCTAGTGACTGCTGCATAATTTGCCAAGGTACGTCTACCATTCTGATTGTCTGTCATCTCTTCTATTTCCTGGTCAGATACTGATGTGAAAGGCTATTGAAGAGTCTCAAGAGAGGGAAAAAGTTGTCTGGAAAACCTTTTCTGCCTTCTTCGTTTACTATTTTTCAGATTTTAAGACTCCGGCAAGTGTACCGAATCATATCAAGTAATAAAAAATGGTAAGATCAAGTATCGTTTCCCAAGAGACTCACTACCTAGACATTCATGTGGTTTCTTGATTAATTAAGACTTGTAAACAAAATCATGGTGTTTATAATGCAGAAAATAAATATGAATGCAAGTGTTGATCAATTGACTTGAAGAATGCAAGGGTGATTGATCTATAAAATATGGAATGATTATGTTGTTAAGGTTTTCGACTTATCCTATCCACTCTGATCTATTTATGAATTCATCTTCTTCATTAATGTTAATGCCACTTTCGAATTTACCTTAAACCTAATGTCTCGCCTACTCTTAATTACTAGATCACAATGTCTTGTATCCCCAGCAATTAATTATGCATTACATTCGCACAAAAGCTTAAAGGCAACCAACCCTCCTATCCCTATGTCTAGGTAATATTGCTTTTGGGAGAATTTTCCCATTTCTAGATTTCCCCATATGTTTCCATATCAACAACATTAGTAATCATGCAATTGAATGATTTAAACAAAGCATGCATAGAACGTAGAGGAAGAACCCTAACAATTAATGAAGTAAAACATTTATAATATAAATCAATTCAATACATGAGAGTTTAAAAGGATTACATCATTTCCCCAACAACAATGGAGGTTTAGTTCACTATAGACATGGTGAAACTAGATGAAAATATGGAAAAGAATGAAAGATAAAACCCAAAAAGTTGAAGATCAGAGCTTCTGCATCCAAAATTCGCCTCCGAGAGATGAAATGAGTGTTTTTGCGCCTCTTTCTTTCAAAAGATCCAGTCTCTAGGTCGTCCAAAACCTTAAATAGTTCATAAATATAATAGAAAATAGGTCCAAGCCCACGTCATTGGTGCTCAACGCTCCAAAAGGGCGCCTAGCGGTGGCGTTCAAGCGTGAGACAAAAGAACTTGGTGCTCAATGGTGGCGCTTGACGTGAGAGAGAAGAAATTGACGCTCAACGTTATCTACAATTCTTCTATGTGGTACTTTTCCAGCCTTTCGTGACTCCAACTCCTTGCTACTTAAACTTCTTTATCCAATTCATCTTAATTCCTGTCAAAGCAAGGAATACCAAGCATAAAACCAATAATACCACCTTCAACTCTCTTATTCTCAGAACCTAAGCAAAAGCATGATTTTAAGCTAGTTTCTAAGTCATAAAGGGTGTTTTTAATATCAAAATTAAGTATAAAAATAATAGTATATCAACCGTTATCAGAATCTGATGAACAAATCTTCGATCCCCGAAAACGAAGTCAAAGACTTGTTAAACCCTTGACAAGTGTAACTGAATCGTATAAAGTAATAAACCTAGTAAGACCAAGTATCGTTCTCCCAAAGGACTCACGACCTAGACAATTATGTGATTTATTGATTAATTAAGACTTGTGAACAAATTGTTGTAAGTTTCAAATGCAAAAGACTGAAAAGTAAATATGTATGCATGTGATGATAAATGGGCAAGAAGAAACAAAACACGGGAATTGAACTATATCGATGAATATGTTGTTGGGGTTTATCAATTTCATCTTATCCACTCTCTTGTATTTAGGAATTCATCATTCTTTTCATTAATGTTAATGCCACTTTCTAAATTACTTTAAACCCGATGTCTCGGCAAAGAAACCCTATCCTTAATTATGAGTTCATACAATTCCTAGCATCACTAATAATTAATTCTAAAGTACAGAAGCTTAAAGGCAACCAACTATCATACTCCTATGTGTAGGTTGGTAACATAATTTTGGGAGAGATTCCCCAGATCTAGATTTCCCCGTATGTGTCCATATCGACAAAACCAAAAATCATGACATCGAATGAGTTAAACAATGCATGCTTTGAGCAAAGGGGAAAAACCCTAACTATTAATGAAAGAAAGCATGTATCATAAAGATGATCTTGAAGAACAAATTCCATACAAGAGAGTTTCTAAGGATTTACATTGATTCCCCAACACCAAAATAAGTTTAGTTCACCATATTCATGGTGAAACTAGATGAAATACAATGGAAAAGTGAAGGATAGAACCCTAGAAAGTTGACAAAGGAGCCTTAGCATCCAAAATCCTCCTCCAAGGGGTGAAAGAGTGTGTTGTTGCTTCGTTCCAACCAAAGATACAAACCCTAGAACGTCCTAAAGCTTATATACTATTCTAAAAAATACAGAAAGATAGGCCCAACCCCAGAAAAGTGCCACTCAGCGGCAATAGCGCGTGACACTTCTTCCCCTCAGCGCCAGTTTTCCCCTCAGCAGTAATTGGCGTTGAGCGATGATGACAAATTTATGAACACCGAAAAACGGCGCCAAAAACTTGTTTAACCCTCGGCAAGTGTGACCGAATCGTATCACGTAATAAACTCGGTACGACCAAGTATCGTTCTCCCAAAGGACTCACGGCCTAGTTAGTTATATGATTTCTTGATTATTTAAGACTTGTGAACAAATTGGTATAAGTTTCAAATGCAAAAGACAAGAATTAAACATGTATGCATGTTATGATCAATAGGAAAGAAGAACACAAAAACTGGACGAATTATATTGGATGAGTATGTTGTTGGGGTAATCAACTTCATCTTATCCACTCTCATATATTTTAGGAATGCATCATTCTTTTCATCAATGTTAATGCCACTCTCTAAATTACCTTGCGAAGAAAGCCTATCCTTAATTACGAGTTCATACAATTCCTAGCATCCCTAATAATTAATTCTGAAGCACAGAAGCATTAAAGGCAACAAACCCTCATATCCCTATGTCTAGGCAATATGCTATTGGGAGAATTTACCCAGATCTAGATTTCCCCGTATGTGTCCGTATCGACAAAATCCATAATCATGACATCGAATGAGTTAAACAATGCATGCTTTGAGCAAAGAGGAAAAACCCTAAGTATTAATGAAAGAAAGCATGTATCTCAAATAAGATGTTTAAACACAAATTCCATATATGAGAGCTTCAAAAGATTACATTGATTCCCCAACAACAATACAAAGTTTAGTTCACCATATTCATGGTGAAACTAGATGAACAATAATGAAAGAATGGAAGAGATAGAAAAACCCTAGAAAAAGAAGAGGTAAGCCGTCAGCATCTCCAATTCTACCCCAAGGGGTGAAAAGTGTGTTTTGCGGCTTCTCCAACCAAAGATACCAACCCTAGGACGTCCTAAAGCTTATATATTATTCTAAAAATTACAGAAAATTAGGCCCAAGCCCATAAAAGTAACAGAAAACCGGTCCAAGCCCATTTAAAATGGCGCTCAGCAGTATTTTACCGCTGAGCGGTACTAGTGCATGATCCATTTTGCCCCCCAACTGCTGTTTTGCCCCTCAACGGTGATTTCGACACCTAAATACTGCCGCTCAGCGCCAAATTACCGCTCAGCGCCACTCGGTCACACTTTTTCTGCATTCTGGTTGACTTTTCAGCATTCTGGTTGATTGGTTGACTTTTCTGGTTGATTCACTAGTAAAAAATCGGGTTTTTACAGCGCACATTATGCCACGGTTCAACGAAAACCGCAGCATAATGGTGCGCGGTGGCAGTTTTGTAAATAAAACGAACATATATGCCGCGGTTCCCAGTAGAACCGCGGCATATACCCCAGTCAAACTTTGCCTTTGACGCCACGTATGAATAAAAAATTAAATAACAGAGTATATGCCGCGGTTCTCTGCACAACCGCGGCATATACCCTGCCAATTTATTGCAGGTGCTGACTGGGTCAGTGAATTTGAAAAGTTACAGGGGGTATATGCCGCGGTTCCCTGGGGAACCGCGGCATATACCCCCTGTAACGTCTTAACTTCTCTGCTAGTCAGAGAATTTCAGAAGTTACAGGGGGTATATGCCGCGGTTCCCCAGAGAACCGCGGCATATACCCCCTGTAACTTCTGAAATTCTCTGAAAGGCAGTTGGGGAGACAGTTGTGCTGAACACGTTTCAGGGGTATATGCCGCGGTTCCCCAGGGAACCGCGGCATATTCGCCTATATGAAATTAATTTAATATTTATTTGAAATATTTCGAGGTATATGCCGCGGTTGCCCGCTGAACCGCGGCATATAGTTTGAAAATAATTTCAAAAATGCCATTTCTGATAATTTTTTAAATTAGTATATGCCGCGGTTGGGGGTTAAACCGCGGCATATAACCCCTTTATACCGCGGTTAAGTAGTGAACCGCGGTAGATTCCCCTGTTCAGAGTTAAAAAACAAAACTTGGAACAGTGCATCGTCTTCCTCGCGCGTTCTCTCTGTTTCGCGTTTCTTCTTCCTCCCAGCACCCTTCATCTCAGATTTTGCGTTTTTAACCGTTTAAACTCAAAATTGTTCGGTCATTATTCGTTTTTGACGATAAAAACGAGTTTTAGCCGATCAAAATCGTGATTTCCTTGCGTTTTTCACCCTCTCCGCCGCCGCCGCCGTTGTGTTGCGTTTTTCACCCTCTCCGCCGCCGTTCCTCTTCCAGGTATTTATGTCCATTTGCATTTTAACGTGATTTTTTCATTAATTTTTGCATAATGCTATAGTTTTGGTAATGTATGAAGTTTCTATAGTTTTGGTAATGTATTATGGTATAATTTTTGCTTTAATTTTGATAGTGCATGAAATTGTTATAGTTTATTAATTGTTTGATTGTATGATTGAATTGATTGTATGTTGAATATATTGTATAATTGTATGATTGTAATTTTGTAGAATATTTACGTATGGATCGAAATTGGATTAATTTACCACGCATTAGTGTTGAGTACGAGAGAGGGGTAGAGGAATTTATACAATTTGCGCAACGTAATGAGGGGAGAACTGATAATGAAGTGAAATTTAGATGTCCTTGTGTGAACTGTTTGAATGGGAGAAAGTTGAACGCAACTCAAATTAGAGAACATCTTATATGTGATGGTTTTCTAAGATGCTATACAACATGGATCTGGCACGGCGAAGAAATGGATTTTCCCACTGACTCTCAAAGTGTAAATGTTACTGATTCCACCATGGAAGAAGATCGACCGGATGAAGACAAATTGGAGGACATGATCCGCGATGTTGGAGCAGAAAATTTTGCCAAAGCTCATGTGTATGAGACGATGTCGACTGATGCAGAAACACCTTTGTATGTCGGTTCAACTAAGTTCACACGTTTGTCAGCGGTGTTAAGGCTCATGAATTTGAAGGCGAGCAATGGATGGACTGATAAGAGTTTTACAGAACTGTTGACGTTGTTGAATGAAATGTTGCCAGATGGAAATACACTGCCCACTCGTAATTATGATGCAAAGAAAATTCTTTGTCCAATGGGTATGGAGTATAAAAGGATACATGCTTGTCCTAATGACTGCATTTGTATAGGAAAGAGTTTGAATTTTTGACAAAGTGTCCAAAATGTGGCTTATCACGATACAAGTCAAAAAACAATACTGAAGATAATGGTCAGATAGAAAAAAATGGATCTGCTTTGAAAGTAGTTGGTACCTTCCAATAGTGCCCAGACTGAAGCGTTTGTTTGCGAATCCCAAAGATGCTAAAAACCTTAGATGGCATGCAGATGAGAAAAAATTGACGGGCTGCTTCGTCATCCAGCTGATTCAAAGCAATGGAAAAATATTGATCGACAATTCCCCGAATTTGGTAAAGAGTGTAGAAATCTTAGGCTTGGTTTAGCCACTGATGGAATGAACCCATTTGGTAATCTGAGTACCAATCACAGTTGTTGGCCAGTTATATTGATAATTTACAACTTATCTCCTGCATTGTGCATGAAGAGGAAGTACATGATGTTGTCTATGATGATATCTGGTCCAAAGCAGCCTGGAAATGACATAGATGTTTATCTAAGCCCACTAGTTGAAGACTTGAAGGTTTTGTGGGTTGACGGGGTTGAAATATTTGATGCATTCGCTTCAGAGACTTTTATGATGCGTGCAATGTTATTTTGCACCATTAATGACTTTCCTGCTTATGGTAATTTGTCAGGATACAGTGTCAAGGGTCATAAAGCGTGTCCTATATGTGAAGAAAACACTGCAGCTCATCAATTGAAACATGGAAGAAAGACGGTGTATCTGCGTCATCGGAGATTTCTAAAACGTAATCATCCATATCGAAGGTTAAAAAAAGCATTCAATGGAGATCAAGAGAGGGACGAAGCACCAAATCCACTTACTGGCCTTGAAGTTCTTCAAAAAGTTAATAAAATACATCATGTATTTGGGAAAACATCGAAGAAGTCATCTGTAACGACCCCTTGGAAGAAGAAATCAATATTCTTTGATCTTCCATATTGGTCAAAGTTAGATGTTCGACATTGCATAGATGTGATGCATGTAGAAAAGAATGTGTGTGATAGCTTGATTGGTACATTACTCAACATTCAGGGAAAGACAAAAGATGGAGTGAATGCTCGTTTGGATTTGGTTGACATGAATATCCGAGAAGAGTTGGCACCGAAGGAGATTGGTAAACGTACTTATTTGCCCCCTGCATGTTACACAATGTCTAGACAAGAGAAGATAAGTTTTTGTGTATGTTTAAAGAGTATCAAAGTACCACAAGGATACTCTTCAAATATCAAGAGTTTAGTGTCAATGCAGGACTTAAAGCTTGTTGGCATGAAGTCTCACGATTGTCACGTCTTAATGCAACAGTTGTTACCGGTGGCTATTCGTGGAATTTTGCCCAAAAATGTTAGGCACACCATAAACAGGTTGTGTTCATTTTTCTCGTCAATATGTAGTAAAGCCATCGATCCTACAAAGTTAGATGAACTTCAAGGCGAGATTGTTATCATCTTGTGTGAACTAGAGATGTTTTTCCCTCCATCTTTTTTTGACATCATGGTACATTTACTTGTTCATTTGGTTAGAGAAATCAAGTTGTGCGGACCGGTATACTTAAGATGGATGTATCCTATTGAGCGTTATATGAAGATTTTGAAAGGGTACGTTAAAAATCCATATCATCCTGAAGGTTCGATGATTGAAAGGTATATTGCTGAAGAAAGTATCGAGTTTTGTTCAGATTACATGACATCAACGAATCCAATAGGAGTTCCTCGCACAGCATGGTTGAATAAATTTTCTACAAGTAAAAGCATCCGAGGTGTCAATGTGGTGACAAAAGATCGCGAAGAATTGTTGCAAGCGCATCTTTATATATTGAACAACACAGATGAGGTGATCCCTTTTTTGGAAGCACACAAAACCATTGTTAAGAATAAAAATCCAAGACAATCAGAGAAATGGCAATTGATGGAGCATAACAAAACATTTATGTCTTGGTTCAAATCTGAAATTGACAAAGAGCCACATTCTTCTGAAACTTTATTGTGGCTTGCAAATGGTTTGAAGTTTGATGTCGTGTGTTGTACAGGTTATGAAGTCAATAATTGCACATTCTATACGAAGACTTTGGATGATAAAAGCACAGTACAAAATAGTGGAGTCAGTTTAGAAGCTGAGTCACTTCAATTTTCCACATCAAAAGATCAATCTCCTGTACTTGGATCAATGAGATATTATGGTATAATAGAAGAGATATGGGAGGTTGATTACACCAAGTTTTCCGTTCCATTGTTCAAGTGTAAGTGGTTTGACAATAAGAGTGGTGTGAAAATAGATGACTCGGGTATGACACTGGTTGATTTTCGCAAGGTGGGTTATCGAGACGAACCGTTTATCATGGTACATCAACCATCTCAAGTTTTTTATGTCAAAGATCCTTCGTCTGACCATTGGTATGTTGCTCTTCAAGGCAAAAAACAAATTGAAGTTAACGAAGACAATCTAATTAATATTGATATTGCTGACAACCATTCATTTCAAACTACAACAAAGTTGGATGACCAATCTGTAGTTGACGATGATGTACATGCAATTCGGTCAGATCATGATGAGGGAATATACATATGATGAATTGTTAGGTGTGAACTTCCTTCCCTGCTCCATCAGATCCTGCTTTTGTATCATGAATCCATATCTTTATGTATGAATTTTCAATTTGGATACTATTACATGTTTTGTTAATTTATATGATATTACATAAGTCTTGAAAGAAAATTTAATGTTGTTATTTATTTTGACAGATATATGGCTGATCATCCACATTCTTCAGGGGATGAGGCTCCCCCACCCAGATCCACTAGAGGACCCACTAGGATGAAACAACTATTAATCAGGAAAAATAGTGGTGAAAGAACTCCGGTGAATGTGAATGTCACCACGGGTGTGGCAACTGGCCCCAATGCAGATGACTTCCGATCATACCTTGGAGTAGTGGCACGTGATAAGATTAGCATTCTCATTCCATCTTTTGATCATGTGTCCGAGGGTGATCGGAACATTATTTGGCAAGATATATTGGTAAGTTAGTTAATAGCATTTGAATTATAATTTGTTTATATTGATAATTTTGTACTAATACAACTTTATTATGTTTTTTTCAGATGACATTTGACATTCCAAATGTCCCAACACTTAGAAATAAGTGTTTGTCAACTGTTGCAGAAAATTTCAGAAACTTTAAAAGCAAGTTGACATCAAGGTACATCTTTGGACACCTTAAACATAAAACTCCATGTAATGCATATAAGTCCATTGATGAGGAGACTTGGCGGGTTTTTAAAGAGAGTCGGATGTCAGAGGAATGGCAGGTTAGTGTAGTTCATATTATTCAATTCCTCATTAACAAATATATATCATATGAACTCATTAATTAATGTGTATGTGACAGGCAATTAGAAGCAAAGCACAAGGAACAAGTGCTAAGAACAAAAACCCCCACCTATTATCTCGTGGTGGGTATAGGAAGCTTGAGGAGAAAATCCTCAAGCAAAAGGCAGATGCTATACCACCATCTCAGAGTGGTAGCCCTCCTCAGCCTCCTTCTCCACCGTCTAGACACGAGAAATGGAAGTTGGCCCGTATGCGACCATCGGGCACCTACTCTTCCGACTCAGCACGAGAGATTTCTGAAAAAATTGTAAGTTATCACTGTTCCTAAAATAATAAATATTGTCATTATACATACTACATTAAACTATTTAACTGATAATGGTGTTTTGTAATGTTACAGGACGCCTTGGTTGAGCAGAGCTCCCAAGGCCAATTCACTCCAGAGGGTCGCCAGGATATTCTTGCTGCTGCAATTGGACGACCTGAGCACCCTGGACGTGTACGTGCTGCAGGTCCTGGAGTAGGAATTACGGATTATTTTGGGAGCTCTTCTCGTCAGCCTTCATATTCGTACAGCGATACACAAAGGATGACAGAAGAGATCACAAAAAAGGTCCGACAAGACCTTATGCAGGAGATCAGGGCCGAGGTGAGGGCTGAATTCCAGATGCTCTACCAGGAGCAGTTTCAGAGCATGCGCCCGATGCAGTCTCCTATAGAGGAACATGTGGTCCCTCCCCCTCCCACAGGTAAACTTAATAAACATTTATGTGCAATTATTTCTATCTCTTGTATAATCTAACATTTACTCTGACAGGGAGAAGCGGCAAAGGAAGTTGTTCCGCATCAGCCATCCCAGAGGATGACATGGACGATGGTAGTCCATGTCTGCTATACATTTTAGAAGAAGATCAGATGGTGCTGGTAGCTCGTGGAACAGAGTTTAGGTCAGCGACTGTATGTCATGGTATGCAACTATTAGAGGATGAGGTGAAGGTCTCAGTGGATGAAATGATCATGCCAGATGCCTCGGTTCCACTGTCCACGGAAGAGATTTTCACTGTGGAACAAGCATATAAGTCGTTTATCACTTGGCCTAAATTTTTGGTTAAACCAGTTTCTGACCCCTCGGTATGAAATTCTTCTTTACACTTCTCAATTTTAAAGGTTTTTGATTTCAAAACTTATCTTATCTTTTCATGTAACAACAGACGCAGGAACAACAGAAGATTCCTCTATCTGAGGATGACCCTCTTTCTTCATTGCATCTACTTGCTGACATCCTTGATGATAAGCCTTTGGAGGTTCAGTATGATGCTAATGTATTTGGGCATGGCTCTGAGGTCCCAATATACCTTAATAGCCAAGATGTCCGTGAGCTTGCGTCGGGAACACAAGAGTTGAATATTTCAATTATTCAACTATGGACGATGTAAGTCTATGACCAATTATTTATATATAAAATTGATTTATATATCAAGTATCCTTATATCAAAGTTAATTTTTGATTTCAGGTATATGTTTGGGGTCGCTAATAAGTTGGGGCGTTCTGATGATTATGGATTCATTGATCCCCAAGAAATTCATGAATCAAATGATTTTGACCATATCAACATGAGTCTGATAAGAAGTTTTGGAAGGGGCAAGAAAATATACTTTTTGCCTTATATATCCGGGTAAGTGAACTTTGTTAACATAATAATGTTCCATATGTGATTTTAATATTTAATAGTTACGTTATTATGAATTTCAGGCGCCATTGGCAACTTCTTGTTATGTCTGTGCAAGACAACTATGCTTTGTGGTTCTGCTCATTGCACAGGCCTCCTCCCACACAACTCAGACAAGCAATTGATTGGTAAGAACCTCAATGTTTGGACTTTCTTTGTTATATAACTGAATGCTAAAACATTTTTTATATACAGTTCTATTCCAGCAAGTATGATGATGGACGGGAGATCAATTGCTAAGAGTAGAAAGATTGCTTGGATTTCTCTCAAGGTTTGACATATGCTAAAGTCATACTTTGTTATAATTGTTTTATAACAAATGTTATTCACTAACTATTATCAACTGTGATGATATATTGTAGTGTAACAGACAAAATGGGTCATATGAGTGTGGATACTATGTAATGTATTGGATGACCCATATTGTTCGTTCTCACATCACAAGAAGCTGGGAAACGGTAATATTTAACTTTAACAAATTTTGATTTTTTAACAAATGTTGAATTATATACACTAATTAAAATGATTGTCTTTTGCAGAGATTCAAGACTACTACACCAGTTCCTGAGAAGGTCCTACTATTCATTAGGAACGCTGCTGCGAAGTATATAGTTAGATTATACAATAGCTCTTAGATTTAGATTTAAACAATGCATTGATTAGCTTTTGATTTCTTAGACTCTCTACTTTATTTGATGTTGAAACACATTTGAACATGTGTTGTTATGTTGAAATTGCATTTCTGTAAATGTTTTTATATGCAGGTCTGTTTTGTGGTAGTGGATATCACAAAACACAGACCTGCAATTTTAAAAAACTGCAGTGGGAATATGCCGCGGTTCTAACACAACCGCGACATATTCCCCCATATGCCGCGGTTCTAACCACAACCGCGCATATAGTGCTTCGTTTTTTTTTAAAAACGAGACATATGGCCGCGGTTTTGACACTAACCGCGGCATATTTGTCGGCCTATATGCCGCGGTTGAACCGCGAACGCGGCATATAGTGCATTTTTTAATTATTTTTTTTTGAATTTTTTTTAAAAAAAAATGAATTTGGCAGCGGTTCCCTAGACAACCGCGGCATATTGCGCAGACTATATACGGGTTATGACCGCGGCATAAAGTGTCTGACTTACTACGCGGCTGAAATGCCGCGGTTCAAGAACCGGACGTATAGTGAAAATCAACGCGTAAAAGCCCCTCGCTGCACTAGTGATTGGTTGACTTTCTGGTTGACTGGTTGACTTTTGTGGTTTCTGGTTGACTTTTCAGCACTCCAATCATTCGGTACTTCAATTCTTCTTTCAAATCATTCAATTAGCCTACAAAATCAAGGGAATCATGCACAAAACCATTAAATTCACCTTCAACTCTCTTATTCCCAAAACTAAAGCAAAAATATGAGTTCAAGCTAGTTTCTAAGTTTTAAAGGTTGCTTTTGGTATCAATTTTAAGCATAAAAATAACGGGTTTTCAACCATTATCACAACCCCAAACTTAAAACTTTGCTTGTCCTCAAGCAAACAAGATGTAACTCAATCTTCCATCAATCCATATATTGGTTCACCACATTCAAAACTCCCTTTTCAAGATAAGTAAGTACTCAATTAAGCTCATTTCAAAGATTTTAATCAAGACATTGATGACAAATTTATGAACACCGAAAAACGACGCCACAAACTTGTTGAACAATCGGCAAGTGTGACCGAATCGTATCAAGTAATAAAACAAGGTAAGACCAAGTATCGTTTTCCCAAAGGATTCACGACCTAGTTTAGCTATGTGGTTTGTTGATTATTTAAGACTTTAGAACAAATTGATTTTAGGTTTCAATGCAAGAGACAGTAATTAAATATGTATGCATGAATTTGATCAATGGAGAAAAATAGAATACAAACACTTCAATGAATTAGATGGATGAGTATGTTGTTGGGGTTATCAATTTCATCTTATCCACTCTCATATACTTTTAGGAATTCATCATTCTTATCATCAATGCTATTGCCACTCTCTAAATCACCTTGCAAGAAGGCCTATCCCTAATTACGAGTTCATACAATTCATAGCATTCCTAGTAATTAGTTGATGGAGCCAAATTCCAGAGGAAACCAGTGGCCTGAAGCTCCCAGATCAGAGGTGTGGTAGATGTGTTGGTGTGCAGCGGAATTGATGGAGTAAATGGTGATGGAGATGTTTGAATGAAGCAAGGTAAAATGAGTGAAGCCTCTCAGCTCAGAAAGCCTTCATATAATGGAAGGAAGCTTGAGAGAAATGAAGAATTAGCAAGCAATTTTGACTCAAGAGCAGAATGCAAGACTGGAATATATTTCTCAGCATTTGGGCATAGCTCTAAAGTACCCATACAAGGAAGAAACCCTCCTATTTATAAGTGAAGATGGGTCTCTTTTCTGAAATGAAATCCCGCCTAATTTCAAATGGGAAGCCTAACAGCAACGCCAAATCCTTCCAGCAAATCCCATGCCTTGCTCCAGGTCAGCTCCTCACGTGTTTGAAGCATCTTCTCATCCAACTGGCTATTTTGGGGTTTTGGCTGGGCGCATATGACTTTGGCAGCAAGCTTCTCCAACCAGGCCTTCCTTTCACGTGCCAAATGCCATGCTGGCAGCTGCTCCCTCCAATTTATTTAATCCTACAAAACAAAGTAAACATGCTTAATTAAGAGAAGAAGGTTTAAGATAATTCACCTTCCATAGAAGCAAAATATTAAGTGATCCTTCTTCTCTTGAACTCTCTTAGCCATGGCTCTAGTAAGAGGTCCAATGTATGTCTTAGATGGTCTTCCATCAGACCCTCCCTCTTGAGAAGGATCTGTCCTCAGATCTGTTGCATCCTGTTGATCATCTCCTGTGAAAGGAATTAAATCACAGATGTTAAAAGTATGACTGACACCATAACTTTCAGGAAGATCTAAGATGTATGCATTATCATTTATCCTTTTGACCACCTTGAATGGACCATCTCCTCTTGGACTAAGTTTGGACTTCCTTTGAGAGGGAAATCTTTCCTTTCTCAAATGAAGCCAAACTAGGTCTCCTTTTTCAAAAACTATTTTCTTTCTCCCTTTGTTGTTGTATTCTGTATATTTTTGAGTTTGTTTTTCAATTTGGGTTTTGACCTTCTCATGTAACTTCTTGATGAACTCCGCTTTAGAAACACCTTCTTTATGAAGAAAAAGAGATGGTTCTGGAAGAGGTAGTAAATCAAGAGGTGTGATAGGATTAAAACCATAAACAACCTCAAAAGGAGAAAGATTAGTAGTCTTGTGGACTACCCTGTTATAAGCAAATTCAATATGAGGTAGATGTTCATCCCAAGATTTATTGTTACCTCTTAATATTACCCTTAATAATGTAGATAGAGATCTATTAACTACTTCAGTTTGCCCATCAGTTTGTGGGTGACATGTAGTAGAAAATAGAAGTTTAGTTCCAAGCTTTTCCCATAAAGTTTTCCAAAAGTGGCTTAGGAACTTCACATCTCTATCAGACACTATAGATTTGGGTAAACCATGCAATCTCACTATTTCCTTAAAGAAGAGTCGAGATATATAGCTAGCATCATCTACTTTGTGGCAGGGTATAAAATGAGCCATTTTACTAAAACGATCTACTACCACAAAGATAGAATCATAACCCCTTTGAGTTCTTGGTAATCCTAGGACAAAGTCCATGCTTATGTCCTCCCAAGGGGTATTAGCTATGGGAAGAGGTGTATAGAGTCCATGAGGCATAATCTTTGACTTAGCTTGTAAACAAGCTATGCATTTAGAACAATGCCTTTGAACATCTATTCTCATGTGTGGCCAATAAAATTTACTTTTCAAAATGTTTAGAGTTTTATCAACTCCATGATGGCCCATAAGTCCTCCTCCATGACTCTCTTTGATAAGAAGTTTTCTAATGGATCCTTGGGGTATACAAAGTTTTCCTTTATTAAAAAGATACCCCTCAGAAAGATAGAATCCATCAAAAGGCTTCTTAAGACATGATGAATAAGTGGATGCAAATGTTTCATCATTTTCATACAACTCTTTTATGTCATCAAATCCTAATATTTGGGATCCTAGGGTTACTAATAATGCATGTCTTCTAGATAAAGCATCCGCAACAACATTAGTACTCCCCTTTTTGTGTTTGATGACATAGGGAAATTGCTCCAGATATTCCACCCACTTGGCATGTCTTTTGTTTAGCTTTGCTTGCCCTTTTATGTACTTGAGAGATTCATGGTCAGTGTGGATGATGAATTCTAGTAACCAAGTAATGTTCCCAAGTTTTTAAAGCTCTAATGAGGGCATACAACTCTTTGTCATAGGTAGGATAGTTCAAGGTAGGTCCCCTAAGTTTTTCACTAAAGTAAGCTACGGGATGTCCTCCTTGTATTAAAACAGCTCCTATACCTATCCCAGATGCATCACATTCTAATTCAAAGGCTTTGGAAAAATCAGGTAAAACGAGAATGGGTGCATGAGTTAACTTATGTTTCAAAGTCTCAAAAGACAACTCTTGCTTATCACCCCAAAGAAAAGGAACATCTTTCTTGACTAACTCATTTAAAGGAGCAGCTATGGTGGAAAAGTCTTTCACAAATCTCCTATAAAAACTAGCTAGCCCATGAAAGCTTCTTACTTCTCCTATATTTTTAGGGGTTGGCCATTCTTGTATAGCCTTGATCTTCTCTGGATCAACATGCACACCTTCTTTTCCAACTTTGAAACCAAGGAAAATCACACTTTCTTGACAAAAAGTACATTTGTCAAAGTTGGCAAAGAGGTGGTGTTCTCTAAGAAGAAGCAAGACTTCCTTGATATGTCTAAGATGCTCTTGAAGACTTTGACTATAGATTAAGATGTCATCAAAGTAGACCACTACAAATCTGCCTATGCATTCCCTAAGCACATGATTCATTAATCTCATGAATGTACTTGGAGCATTGGTCAAGCCAAAGGGCATGACTAACCATTCATATAAACCAAACTTGGTCTTGAAAGCAGTTTTCCATTCATCTCCTTCATGAATTCTTATTTGATGGTATCCACTTTTAAGATCAATTTTGGTGAAGAGATTTGCTCCATGTAATTCATCCAACATGTCATCTAGCCTAGGAATGGGGTGCCTATACTTGACAGTTATGTTGTTGATGGCCCTACAATCTGTACACATTCTCCAAGACCCATCCTTTTTAGGGACCAACAACACAGGCACAGCACAGGGACTTAAACTCTTTTGGATCCACCCTTTGTTCAACAAGTCATTAACTTGTTTCTCTATTTCTTTTGTTTCCATAGGGTTGGTTCTATAGGCTGGCCTATTGGGTAGGCTTGCCCAGGCACCAAATCTATTTGATGTTCTATTCCCCTCAAAGGTGGTAATCCACTTGGTACCTCTTTGGGAAATATATCATCAAATTCCTTTAAAAGTTTTTGCAACCCCTTTGGTAGAGAACCAAGTTCATGAGTGATTGAAACAAATGCCTCTTTGCAATAAAGAAGGAAATGAGGTTGTCCAAGAAAAAGATTTTTGGAAATATTCAAGGTTTGAGGTTGGACAACTTCATGGGCTGAGGCATGGGTTACCAAATTCTTTCTTTCTTTCTTATTTTCTTTTTTCTTTTCTCCATCCAACTTCTTCTTAAGAATTATTTGGTCCTCTCTTACTTGTGAAGGTGTAAGAGGACACAAAATAATTTTTTTTCCTTGTGTTGAATGGTGATTTTGTTGGTGACTCCATCATGTAAAGCTTGTTTATCATATTGCCAAGGTCTTCCAAGTAATATGTGCCCAGCTTCCATTGGTACTATATCACAAACAATTTGATCTTCATATTTGCCAATGGAAATGGGTACACTTACTTGTTCTTTAACTACTATTCCATCATCCTCTTTGATCCATTGAAGTTTGTAAGGTTTAGGATGAGGAGTAGTGGTTAAGCCAAGCTTCTCTACCATTCTAGAACTACAACAGTTGCAACAAGAGCCACTATCCACTATCATTGAACATGTCTTTTCTAAAACTTTGCATCTTGTGTGGAATAGGTTCTCTCTTTGTGACTGTTCTAGTTCTACATGTTTGCTCTCAAGGAGTCTTCTCACCATGAGTAAATCTCCATCACAAGGTAGAGTTTCTTCTTCTTCAGAAGTGGATGTTTCAGACTCACTACATGAAGAACCCTCACTTTCACTTTCATGTTCAAGAATGTAAGTTGACCTTCTATTTCGACACTCAGATGAATAGTGCCCTCTTTCCCCACATTTAAAGCATTTGGTTTCCTTACTTTTATTATCTTTTGGAGGTTCTTTGGCTCTTTCTTTCCCTTTCTCCCTCTCTCTAGATTCTTCATATCTTGGCTTAATTAGACTACCCTCCCTCTTATATTCTTTCTTGTAACTATGAGGGTAATCTTTCTTAGTAGAGCTTTTTCTTTTGAGTTGCTGCTCTACCCTCACACAAAGTTGGACTAACTCATTGAGATCATTGTAGGGTATAAGTTCAACCCTATCTCTTATGTCATAGTTGAGTCCACTTTGGAACCTAGCAATTGTGATTCTTGGTTCCTCTCTTATCCCAGCCCTCAACATGAGTAATTCCATTTTTTGTCTATATTCCTCAACACTCATGTTCCTTTGTTGGAGTTTATGGAGTTTATCCATTATCTCCCTATCA
This sequence comes from Vigna umbellata, assembly GCF_029865625.1. Classification (NCBI taxonomy): domain Eukaryota; kingdom Viridiplantae; phylum Streptophyta; class Magnoliopsida; order Fabales; family Fabaceae; genus Vigna; species Vigna umbellata. The sequence goes on along the minus strand of NC_142172.1, from coordinate 3,349,265 downwards.
TAGTAGGCTGGTACATGCCTCCTCCTCAAGGCAGCTCTCATTTCATTCCAATACCTAATGGGAGGTAAGTGTCTTAGCCTATGGTCCTTGACTAAGGCTGTCCACCAAATTAAGGCATAACCTTGAAAGCTTAGAGAAGCCATGGTGACTCTCCGTTCATCATCTATTTGGTGGCACTCAAACAATTGCTCAACTTTCATTTCCCACTCTAGGTATTCTTCTACATCTTTTCCATGAAAGGAAGGAAGATCAATCTTAGGCTCTCTTGGGTAATGCTCTCTAACTCTATGTTGTCTTCTAGGAGGCATTTGGTAGTGGTCATCATTGTGATGACTACTATTTTGCTCAATTTCACTTGGAGAAGATGATGATTCTTCTCTTCTCCTATGGGAAGACCTCTCTTTCTTTTTATCTTGATTAATCAAAAGTTGACTAATCATATCTTTGAGCTCACTAATCTCTTTATCCCTTTGTTCAAATCTTTGCTCAAATTCTTCCCTTAAAGACATTTCACTATTGGGTTTCAAACTTCCTTGCACACTTGATTGACTCATTCTTGTCAAAGGAAAATTTTCAAAAGGTTTTCAAAATGTTTGACAAGTAATGAATGAAAAAAATTTTCACAAACTTTCTTTGTTTTTGGTGAAAAATTTCTAAGAGATTCTAGAACTAAAAGATGTTTCTAAGTAGCTCCCAGGAAGAAGAGGTGAGTCACAAATGGACAAGCTTAGAAACCAAGTTCTTCCTTAGCCAGAGTTTCCTTAGAATGTTCTTTTACTTTAGTTTCTAAGTAGAAATTCTTCAAATTCTTTTTAAATGTTATGAACCTACAAACCAAAGAAAGGTTTACTATATGCTATGCTATCCTAAATACCACGGAGACCTAAAAACAAAAGGATTACTCAAGACATTTAAGGAAAGCAATAAAGATGCAAGAATGTAAATGCTAGACGGCCCTAAGTGAAAGTGCAAGTGACACTTGGAGCCCCTTGACACACTTTCACACTAAGAAAACGAAATTGGACTATTACAATGTTCAATTGTGAGCTTGGAATTGCTTCAAAAGCATTTTCCCAAGTCACTTGGCACAAAAACAGAAATATAATTAAAAAAAACTACAAGGTTCCGTGATACTCAAACAAGCTCAATTAAATGTGTAAAAACAGTGTGGACTTCAATCTTCAGCTGCTGCCAAGTGTATCTCAAAAACAGTATGCAAGTTGTTCAAATTCTGGTGGCAAATTATGCTGCTGTAATGTATTCTGCAGCTGCTGGACAGCAGAGTTGCATCTACTCAAGAGCTCCTAATTGCTTTTCATTTCAGCTTTCCCCTCACTTCCTAGTATGCTACCATTATAAGTAAAGGTTTCTGCAACTGGATGCTTCACAACAGCTATCACAGTACCTTAAATCCACTCAAACAAACCAAGCCAGATTTACCATTCTGCACCAGTTTTCCACACCAATTTCCAGCAATAATTGACAATTTTGGAAGCCAAAAATGTGGTAAACAAATGAACTAGGTATGGAAAAAACAGCAAGTACACAAAAGGAACCTACCAAAGGTGCTAGAACAGATTAAGAAAGCAATTAAAAACGCAAACACAGTTCAGAAATGATTCCAAATGCAAACTGTTTGATAATTTTCAAAACTGTTTGATAAAATGCCCCAATGACTTTCAGATTTTTGAATTTTGATTTTTTTCAGGGCCTGTAATCTGGATTGCACAGTTCAACAGCTTTTTATCACTTGATATTACTTCTTTGAGTCATCTATTTCATTTTTAATCATAGAACCAGCTTTTTCACAATCCAGTAATGAATTTTGCATCAAAATTACCAAACAGCAGCTGGAAAACAGAACTGCACCAGAAAAATTAAACTGAATTTGGTGGTTTGAGATCCAAAACTATATGGAAATGTTTCAATCTTTGTTTGGACAGTTTCAACAATTTTTAATGATGATTTTGAACATGTTCAGACCTTAAAACACTTAGGAACTGCCTATAATTCGAAATCATTGTTTCACTTCCATTTTCACTCAAAAATTGATGGTTTCAAATGCAAATTTGCATATAAGTCATGTTTTGACCAAATGAACAGTACTAGCAACTTTGAACCATCAATTGAAACTTGCTCAAGCTATAAAACAGCAAGGAAACAGCAGATTTTCGAAATTCCCCACTGCTGTACCACTTATGCAGTAAAATGGCACACAAAATAACCAACCAAATTCATTTTATGGAATCAAAGTTTGAATCAGCAAGGAAAAGACTCTAGGAAATGTGAATACACAGATCTAAGCTGGAATTAAAGATGCTTAGCATGACCAAACTCAGATTAAACTATGCAATGAAAATTGGCACGGTGATAAACCAAATTTAAATCTGAAATAGCAAATGACTAGTGTCTATGCACAACCAAGCTATGCAAATTGCATTTCATTGCTTGTTATGGTTGGCTACACTCTTAGCATCATTCAACAACACTAAACAATGTTGTATCAAGCTTTAGAATCAACCAAAACCAGCTGAAAACAGATTTGATGATTTAGAACAGCAAACAAAATTCTGCATCAGATTTAAACAGAATTTTAAAACCAGTTAGCCTATATTACCAAGGCTAGATCAACTCATCACTGCCTCTAATGGTAACAAACAGCTTGTATAGCACTGGTAAGCACAGAACTCAACAGAAACAATTTCAAAACAGTGACAACGATAAAACAGCAATAGTAGTTTGCACAAGACTTTAGACAAAACAGAATTTAAAGTTCAAAGCTGGAATTGACTCAAACAAGAAATGATTCACCGTTTAAAATGAAAAATGGACAAAAACACTATAAGAACACAAAATTAAAGGCTGGAACAAAATTACAGAAGCAGAATTAAAAGAACAAAAACTGAAACAGAATTAAAACTGAAACAGAAACAGAGATGGAATTCAGCAGAATTAAATTGCAGAATGAGAAGAAATGCTTAGCTCCTTGGTGCGTGGAGAACCTAAGCTCTGATACCACTTGATGGAGCCAAATTCAGAGGAAACCAGTGGCCTGAAGCTCCCAGATCAAGGTGTGGTAGATGTGTTGGTGTGCAGCGGAATTGATGGAGTAAATGGTGATGGAGATGTTTGAATGAAGCAAGGTAAAATGAGTGAAGCCTCTCAGCTCAGAAAGCCTTCATATAATGGAAGGAAGCTTGAGAGAAAATGAAGAATTAGCAAGCAATTTTGACTCAAGAGCAGAATGCAAGACTGGAATATATTTCTCACATTTGGGCATAGCTCTAAAGTACCCATACAAGGAAGAAACCCTCCTATTTATAAGTGAAGATGGGTCTCTTTTCTGAAATGAAATCCCGCCTAATTTCAAATGGGAAGCCTAACAGCAACGCCAAATCCTTCCAGCAATCCCATGCCTGGCTCCAGGTCAGCTCCTCACGTGTTTGAAGCATCTTCTCATCCAACGCTGGCTATTTTGGGGTTTTGGCTGGGCGCATATGACTTTGGCAGCAAGCTTCTCCAACCAGCCTTCCTTTCACGTGCCAAATGCCATGCTGGCAGCTGCTCCCTCCAATTTATTTAATCCTACAAAACAAAGTAAACATCCTTAATTAAGAGAAGAAGGTTTAAGATAATTCACCTTCCATAGAAGCAAAATATTAAGTGATCCTTCTTCCTCTTGAACTCTCTTAGCCATGGCTCTAGTAAGAGGTCCAATGTATGTCTTAGATGGTCTTCCATCATTAGTTCTTAAAGTGTAGGAGCTTAGAGGCAACCAATATGCTATTGGGAGAAATTCCCCGACTCTAGACTTCCCCGTACGTTTCCGTATCGACAAAACCAATAATCATGGCAATGAATGAGTTAAACAAAGCAAGCAATAAGCAAAGAGGAAAAACCCTAGCTAAAGATGAAAGAAAGAATATATCTTAATATAAGACATTAAATCAAATTCCATATATGAGAGTTTCACAAGACTACATTGATTCCCCAACAACAATACAAGGTTTAGTTCACCATATTCATGGTGAAACTAGATGAACAATAATGAAAGAATGAAAGATAAAACCCTAGAAAGTACGGCTTCTCCTTTTGCACTTTTTTATGTCTTTTCTGATTCCATCTCTATCCTTCTTCACTTCTTTCACCAAATTCACCTTAAAACCTGCATAAAAACACTGAAATACAGCATAACCTGTCCAGCTCTCTTATTTCTAAAAATATGACCAAAAGCATGATTTCAAGCTAGTTTCTAAGTGTTAAAGGTTGCTTTTAGTATCAATTTTAAGCAGGAAAATAACAGTTTTTCAACTGTTATCACAACCCCAAACTTAGAACTTTGCTTGTCCTCAAGCAAACAAGATGTAACTCAATCTTTCATCAATCCATATAATGGTTCACCCATTCAAAAATCTTCTTTTCAAGATAAGTAAAGACTTCAATCAAACTCATGACAAAGATTTTAATCAAGACGTGCACATGCTTTGGTGTTCACAAAGTCACTTAATATCCAACAAATGCTATTTTTCATGAATGATTAATCAACTAAACATGGATGTTCATGTGCTCAATGAATATTTCCTCACTAGGTAAAGTGTTTCACTCAAACACAAGTGTATAAGAGGTAATCACTCATTCACTCTACTATCACAATGTCACATGAATCGTCTTTGCCTTTCATTTAACCACAATCAAATAAATTCACAAGCATGCATCATCACAAGGACTTTTTCAATGGCTTATAATGTGGCTGGGCTAACAAGAAAATTGGTTTTTCTGGATCACAAAACCCTTGAGTTAAGAGAATTATATCAACACAATCATTCTTATTTATTCCCAACTTTCTTTTGCATTGGGCTTTGCTTTTCTTTTATTTTCTTTCTCTTTTTCCTTTTTCTTTTCACATACTTATTTCTTAGCACTTAGCTCAATGCTTTCAATTTCCCTTTCTATTTTACAACAACCCCAAACTTGAACATTTGTCAATACCACACAATATTTTCTACTTAACTCAAGGTAAATCTTTTCAACAAGGGTTTCCCAATCATGTTCAAGGCTAAGGGTTCAAAGGATAGAACACATAGTGTTCTCTTTTAGTGGCTAAATTTATGAATTTGGCTAATAAAAAGGTTACCAACAAATGGCCTTGATCATATGATGCAAACAAGCAAGTAATTCAATCATAGAAAACCTGGGCAAAGTCATTCATGTTTCCAAAGGAATAATATTCAACAATAACAACTCTGGAGCTCAAAACCTCACATATAAGCTCATTCACATTCCACATATAAAATCCTGCTTAGAATCATAATCACAATCACAAAATCTTGCATTTGTTCACAATGCTTGTGAACCACCTGTATAAGCATATAATGTGCACATTCTCAACATCAATCCATCTCAAAGTATCATCAAGCATCACTTATCAAACAATCACAATCATAAGCAAACCATCATACCAGACAAAGTTTCCAATTGAGTACATCATACCTTATTCTAAAACAACAGTAATTAAGTTCAAAACACAAAACCAAATAAAAGCATAAGTCCTGCTCTAGATATGATAGCATTCATCAGTAAATGCTATCTCAGCTCCTCATCAATCTGAGCTGTCATCTGTATCCTCCTCTTCTTCCTCATCTTCCGCATCCTCAAATGCATCATCATCATCATCAGCATCTTCTTCATCCATCTCCATAGCTGAAGCTTCAGCTGCTCCAGCTTTGCTGCCTTGTACCTGTTCTTCTGGCCAAGCCACCACATTATGAAACTCCTCCATAGTCCACCTGTGTGCTGGAGGTGTATCATACATTCCAGCAATCATCTCTACAGTAGCCACCTGCCCTCTGTGGATAGACTGTAACTGTGCACCTATAAGAGACATGTACATGTCCCTCATTTGGAACGGTTCTGCTTCATGTGTCTTAGCAGATGCCTGATTCTGTGCTTGCCCTCTTTCTCTGCGAGTACGGCCTGGTGGAACTGGCTCAGCTGCTTCCTCACCTCCACAGTACTGTCTATAAGCCTCATCAATGGCTTTCCTTGGCCTTTCAAACGGTGGAGCAGAAGTATCCACCCCAGCTATCTTGCAAAGGTGTGTGATTAAAGACGGATGTCCTAAGGGTGCTTTGTTGTTTGTTGTGTTAGCGCATACCCTTATCTCATCAGCTATTACCTGTCCAATATTGACATTCAAGTTCCTGATTGCACAGTAAAGGAGGAGTGCCCTGCTAAGAGTAATGTCTGACACATGAGAACATGGCTGAATGTTGGCATGAGAAAATGCCATCCAATACTTTGCAAGAGGAGTCAAGTCAGTTCTCCTAATGTTTACCACAACGCCAGTTCTATTCCTTTGAAAATGTCCTCCAGGCACACATAAAACTCTCTCTACATCCTCAAAATCAGCTCCTTCTTCCATACAGAGAGCAAACTGGCACTGCTCACTAGCCCACACAGTATCCACGAAGTTGTTGATGGAATTAGGATCATACCTGATAGCATGGCCTCTGACATAGCCAAGGTAATTCTCAGCTGGATAATCACCAATCTTTCTTGCATTAGTGCAGAATTCTTTCACCACAGCTATATTGGCAGGTGTAGGGTATGTGGCTAGCTTTCCCCAATCATTCCCTAACAATTGCTCTCCAAATTGAGGAGCAAAGTTAGGTATCATTCCAACCTTTCTCTCCATCAGTAGCCTCCTATCTTGGACCACCTTGAAGTGCTTTTCATGTTTGCGAGATAGGAACCTACTAGAATGGGGTTGTTCTGGTTCCTTTTCTTTTCTTTTGGATGCCATGGTCTTAAATCTTTTTCCTGAAGAGGATGCCATTCCTACATCAAACACAGATACCAAACCACAAAACATGTTGTTAATCATTAGTAAAACACAGAAAACACCTTATTTCGAGGCTAAACCACCGCTGAGGGTCAAAAATCACCCCTCAGCGCCACCAGTGCAGCAATCCAGAACACAATTCAGTAAAAATCTGTTGTCTGTCAGAGTGCCGCTCAGCGGCAATTTACCCCTCAGCGGTAACTCTACAGATTTTTGAAAACTTCGTTTTAACCTGTCCTAACTCCACCCACATGCAATTTTCAGTTTTCCAGTTCAAAATCATTCAGTTTAATCGGTTCAAACTTCAATTAAATCATCAAATCATGCTTAGAAATCAAAACCCCTAAATATTCATGGTTTAACAATCAAATTCACATTCAAGAACCCTAGAATGAAAAATGCTTGACTTACTTGGGTGGAGATGCTAGATGAACTGAGAATGCTTTCAAGCTAAGATGCTCTCTCTTCCTACCCCAAACTTAGATGGAAAGCTAGTGATAAAATGAGTGAAAGAGAGATTTTCTAAAACGGGATGAGGGAAAAGTTGTAGAGAACCTTTGAAAAAGTATGTAGGAGTGTGTGTGCAGAGAAAAATCTGAAAAGAAAAACTAAGGCGCAGCTTAGGGTATAAAAATACCCTAATGGGCTCGGGTTCCGCTTAGGGGAAGCCTAAGCCCAATCTGCGACACTACCGCTAAGCGGTAGTTTGCCGCTCAGCGGCACTTTCGGGAATTTCTCTTCTTCTTCCTAGCTTAACCTAGGTGCCTCCTACCCATGCCTCTCACTTATTCCCTGCAATAACATGTTCAGATTACTCATGCAAAATCCTATTATGCAACTACAGCAGAACAAACAAAAATATAATCAATCAACTGGGTTGCCTCCCAAGTAGCGCTTGTTTAACGTCACGAGCCTGACCCAAAATCCACCAACACCCATCAGTAGGTGCAAAACTTTCTTACCAACACCCATCAGTAGGTGTAAGAAACCTAGTATCCTTCAGTGGATACTTAACCACCTAGAATCCTTCAGTAGATGCTATATCCCAACAAAATATTTACAAAAATAATGTCCAAAAGTTCAAAATTACATCACCAAACCAAAAATTAAAAGTTCTTAAATCACTGGGTTGCCTCCCAGCAAGCGCTCTTTTAACGTCACTAGCTTGACCCAATAAAGCTCATGTTCTTCTTTCTGGTTGATGTCCATATTCCACCAACTCCTCAACTTCTTCCGGTGTACTGTTTTTGACTCTTCTAGAATATGAAGACTCTATCTCTATCATCTCCTTTTCTTTATAGCCTTTCACAACCCACAATTTGTTTTTGATTCTCACAGGTGTACCCAGTTGGAGTTGTTCTTTCATCCAGTCATCAGAAACTTTCCTTCCTCTTCCAATATTTTCTTTGTCCGGTACCTGAAACAATAAACAATGTTTACCTTTAACCTTGGGCTTTTCATCTTGAGGGCTAGTCATGAGTACATCTTGAAATGCAACTTTATGACTAGCTTCTTCCTCCTGCATCTGCCTCTCATCTTTGAAGACATCTTCAACAACTCTCTCTTCTCTGTCTTGGAGCACCACTATACCTTCGTTCACATCAATGATAGCTTTGGCCGTTTTCATAAACGGTCTTCAAAGAATAATGGGTATCTTTTCAGTCTCCATCTTCATCACCACAAAGTCTACCAAGAACTGGAGTTTGCCCACACAAACTATAATATCTTCTGTTATTCCACAGGGTTCCTTTGAAGATCCATCTGCCATTACTAAGTTAACCTTTACAGGCTTCACATCAACATCACCGATCTGCTCCAGTAAAGAATAAGGTATCAAGTTAACACTTGATCCTAAATCAAGTAAGGCTTTGTTTATCCTCTTCTTCCTTATTGTGCATGGAATGGCTCTTTTGCCTTTAGAGGGAATGGCTCCTTTTTAACAGCTTTATACTTTTTTGTATTATCATCTCTACGTCTTTTCCTTGTAGGGACTTCTTCTTCAGGTTTAGTATAAACTGCAATTTGTTGTAGTATCTGATTCCAAGGTACATCATTGTCCACCATCCTGAATAATTCTGTAAAATCAAATTGCTTCTCTTGATTTATTGGAAAAGGAAAAATATCATTACTCTCTATCTCTCTTCTCTCTCCTTTCTCTTTTCTCTCTTTTTCTTTTTCTCTCTCTTCTTTTTCTTTCTTTTCTCTCTTTTCTCTCTCTTCTTTTTCTTTCTTTTCTCTCTTTTCTTTTAACTCAACTCTCTCATCATTTGTACTCTCCACCACTTTGCATTCTTCCCTGGGGTTAACCTCAGTATTAGCCCCAAAATTTTTGTTTGTCCTCTCTTCCAACTGCTTGGTAATCTGACCCATTTGAGTCTCCCAATTCTTAATAGTAGCCTCAGTGCTCTTTTGAGTAGACTCAGTTTTCTGTATGAACTGATGAAGAATTTCTTCCATCCTTATTGACCATTCATTAAGTATAGCAATCTGTTGCCATAAGGTTGGTTGTTGTTGTTGCTTATTGAATTGCCCAGTTTGTCCAACTTGCCCAGTTTGTCCGTGACCAATGCTTGGGTGTGGTTTCCACCCTTGATTAAAATTCCCTTGACGGTATTGATTGGCCATGAAGTTTACATCCTCTAATGCTTCTACTGGAAAAGCGCATTGACCATTGATATGGTCACCTCCACATAATTCACACAACTGTGATTGAGCCTGTGCAACTGTCTTCAACTCTTTTGGCAGTTGTGCAAGTGTTTTCGTAAGAGTCTCCAGTTGTTGAGTTAGTATCTTATTTTGTGCTAGCAAGGCATCATGGGTTTGTAATTGTAGAACTCCTTTTTGTTGTATAGGAGCTCCTCTTTCACTGTTGAGTTCATTGTCACTTGTAGCCATATTGTCAATTATTTCTGTAGCTTCCTCTGGAGTTTTCCATTTGATATTTCCTCCTGCTGAGGCGTCAAGCATCATCTTGGTTTGTGAACCAAGACCTCCAAGGAAGGTTAGGACTACTTGCACATCATCAAAGCCATGTGTAGGTGTCTTTCTTAATAAGCTTTTATACCTATCCTATGCATGCCCTAGTGATTCCTCCATGCCTTGCCTGAATGCTGAAATCTCTTGCTTTCCTTTATTTACTTTTGATTGTGGAAAGTATTTGTTTAGGAACTTGGTCACCACTGCTTCCCACTCTATAAAGCTTTCTTCTGGAAAAGAATTTAACCAAAGCTTAGCATTGCCTCCTAGTGAGAATGGAAACAAGCTAAGTTTGATTGCTTCATCCGACACCCCATTTATTTTCACCGTGTTGCAGATCTCATTAAAAGTTGTGAGGTGCTCATATGGGCTTTCGTGAGACAACCCATTAAATTGATTACTCTTCACCAGTTGGATTAATGCTGGCTTAACCTCCATGTTGACTGCATTGACCCTCGGTCTTGCTATGCTGTTAAAGTGTTGAGGTCCAGCTATATTTGTGTAATCTGCAAGAGTTCTTCTGGCATTATTATTCTCCATATTTTCAGTGCTATGGTCAGAACCTTGTGGTGATGGTTGTAACAGAGTTTCCGGAGGAGGAAAAAGCTCTCTAGATGTACGAATTCTTCTCCTCCGTCTACTCTCGTCTAAACCTTCAAGAAGAGGTTCTGCAGTTTTCTTGCTTCTAGTTCGGATTGCTTCCTGCATACACAAGAAAACAAATCCCTAGAAGAATTGGTTAGCACAAAAAGATATAAAATCTGAGATGAGAAGATAAAAATAGAAAACAAAAAAATAAAAATAAAAACAGAAAATAAAATAAAATAAAATAGAATAAAATAAAATAAAATAAAAACAGAAAAAAATAAAAACAGAAATTCAAAATTCAAAATTCAAAATTCACGTCAAAGATAATCAATAATCACACAAATGAACTAGTTAAACCACGAGTCCCCGGCAACGACGCCAAAAACTTGATGACAAATTTATGAACACCGAAAAACGGCGCCACAAACTTGTTGAACAATCGGCAAGCGTGACCGAATCGTATCAAGTAATAAAACAAGGTAAGACCAAGTATCGTTTTCCCAAAGGACTCACGACCTAGTTTAGCTATGTGGTTTGTTGATTATTTAAGACTTAAGAACAAATTGATTTTAGGTTTCAATGCAAGAGACAGTAATTAAATATGTATGCATGAATTTGATCAATGGAGAAAAACATAATACAAACACTTCAATGAATTAGATGGATGAGTATGGTGTTGGGGTTATCAATTTCATCTTATCCACTCTCATATACTTTTAGGAATTCATCATTTTTATCATCAATGCTAATGCCACTCTCTAAATCACCTTGCAAGAAGGCCTATCCCTAATTACAAGTTCATACAATTCCTAGCATTCCTAGTAATTAGTTCTTAAAGTGCAGGAGCTTAGAGTCAACCAATATGCTATTGGGAGAAATTCCCCGGATCTAGACTTCCCCGTACGTTTCCGTATCGACAAAATCAATAATCATGGCAATGAATGAGTTAAACAAAGCAAGCAATAAGCAAAGAGGAAAAACCCTAGCTAAAGATGAAAGAAAGCATATATCTTAATATAAGACATTAAATCAAATTCCATATATGAGAGTTTCACAAGACTACATTGATTCCCCAACAACAATACAAGGTTTAGTTCACCATATTCATGGTGAAACTAGATGAACAATAATGAAAGAATGAAAGATAAAACCCTAGAAAGAGGAGGAGGTAGCCTAAGCATCCAAGATCTTCCTTCAAGGGGTGGAAAAGAGAGTGTTTGCTTCGTCTCTGCCAAAGATACAAACCCTAGGACATCCTAAAGCTTATATACTATTCTAACAATACAAAAAATTAGTCCCAAGCCCAAAATAGTGCCGCTCAGCGGTAAGTGCGTGAGTTGTTTTTCTCCCCTCAGTGGCCTTTTCACCCCTCAGCGGAGCCAACGTGACTGCCTGAGTGCCGCTCAGCGGTAAACTGCCGCTGAGCGGCAGTTGCGGCTTCTCCTTTTGCACTTTTTTATGTCTTTTCTGATTCCATCTCTATCCTTCTTCACTTCTTTCACCAAATTCACCTTAAAACCTGCATAAAAACACTGAAATCAAGCATAACCTGTGCAGCTCTCTTATTTCTAAAAATATGACCAAAAGCATGATTTCAAGCTAGTTTCTAAGTGTTAAAGGTTGCTTTTAGTATCAATTTTAAGCAGGAAAATAACAGTTTTTCAACTGTTATCAAACATGCACATGCTTTAGTGTTCACACAATCAGATACTATCTAACAAATTCTACTTTTCATGAATGATCAATCAACTAAGCAAAGTTGTTCTTATATGTTCATGGAATCTTTCCTCACTAGATAAAGTGTTTCACTCAAACACACAAGTGTATAAGAGGTATTCACTCATTCACTCTACTATCACAATGTCACATGAATCAACTTTGCCTTTCATTTAACCACAATGAAAAACACTTACAAGCAAGCATCATCACAAGAACTTTTCTATGGCTTATAATGTGGCTGGGCTAACAAGAAAATTGGTTTTTCTAGATCACAAAACCCTTGAGTTAAGAGAGTCATATAAACACAACCATTCTTACTTCTTCCCAACTTTCCTTTGCATTGAGCTTTGCTTTTTCTTCTCTTTTCTTTCTCTTTTTTTTTTCTTTTCACATACTTACTTCTTAGCTCTTAGCTCAATGCTTTCAATTTCCCTTTCATAACTTCCCAACAACCCCAAACTTGAACATTCGTCAATACCAAAAAATATTTTCTACTTAACTCAAGGAAAAGCTTTTCACAAGGGGTTTTCAAATTATGTTCAAGGCTAAGGGTTCAAAGAGTAGAACACATAATGCTCTCTTTTATGGGCTAAATTCATGCATTTGGCTAACAAAAGGGTTACCAACAAATGGCCTTGATCATATGATGCAAACAAGCAATTGATTCAATCATAGAAAACTTGGGCAAAATCATTCATGCTTTCAAAGTAATAGGATTCAATCACAAAACTTTTGGAGCTCAAAACCTCACATATAAACTCATTCACATTCCACCTATACACATCCTACTTAGTATCACAATCACAACATCATGCATTTGTTCACAAAGCTTGTGAATCACCTGTGTAAGCATATAATGTGCACATCTCATCATCAATCAATATCAAAGCATCATCAAGCATTACTTATCAAACAACAATCATAAGCAAACCATCATAACAGACAAAGTTTCCAATTGAGTACATCAAACCTTATTCTAAAAACAAAAGTGATTGTTAAAACAAATCCTGCTCTAGTGCTTTGAAAAACTCAGCCCCATCAATGATGCTCTCTCCCAACCCCAAACTTAGATGGAAAACTAGTGAGAAAGTGAGTGGAAGGGAAATTTTCTAAAGAGGAATGAAGGAAAAAATGTAGAGAACCTTTGGAAAAGTGTTTAGGAGTGTGTGTGCAAAGAAGAATATGAAAATAGAGGCCAAAGCGTGACTTAGGGTATAAACATACCCTAATGGGCTCGGGTTCCGCTAAGGGGCAACCTAAGCCCATTTTACGATACCACCGCTCAGCGGCACTTTCGTGTTGTGCTTTTCTTCTTCCTAGCCTACCATAGGTGTCTTCTACTCATGCCCCTCACTTGCTCCCTGCAATGAAGTTCTCATATCACTCAAACATTCAATCCCTATCACGCAACTAAAGCAGAATCAAAACAAACAATACAGATAAAATCAATCAACAGGGTTGCCTCCCAGGTAGCGCTTGTTTAACGTCACGAGCCTGACCCAAAATCCTCCAGCACCCTTCAGTAGATGCAAATCTTTCTTACATTGATTCCGCAACAACAATACAAAGTTTAGTTCACCATATTCATGGTGAAACTAGATGAACAATAATGAAAGAATGGAAGAGATAGAAAAACCCTAGAAATAGAAGAGGAGAGCCGTCACCATCTCCAATTCTACCCCAAGGGGTGAAAAGTGTGTTTTGCGTCTTCTCCAACCAAAGATACCAACCCTAGAACGTCCTAAAGCTTATATATACTATTCTAAAAATTACAGAAAATTAGGCCCAAGCCCATAAAAGTAACAGAAAACTGGTCAAAGCCCATTTAGAATGGCGCTCAGCGGTATTTTACAGCTGAGCGGTATTAGTGCATGATCCATTTTGCCCCCCAGATGCTGTTTTGCCCCTCAACGGTGATTTCGGTACTTGAAAGCTGCCGCTCAGCGCCACTCGGTCACACTTTTTCTGCATTCTGGTTGACTTTTCAGCATTCTGGTTGACTAGTTGACTTTTCTGGTTTCTGGTTGACTTTTCAGCACTCCAATCACTCGGTACTTCAATTCTTCTTTCAAATCATTCAATTGGCCTACAAAATCAAGGGAATCTTGCACAAAAACCATTAAATTCAACTTCAACTCTCTTCTTCACAAAACTAAAGCAAAAATATGAGTTCAAGCTAGTTTCTAAGTCTTAAAGGTTGCTTTTGGTATCAATTTTAAGCAAAAAAATAACGATTTTTCAACCGTTATCAAGCGGTATTTGCTGATTGTCTTCTTTTGCACTTTTTGTGTCCTTTTCTGATTCCATCTCTATCCCTTTTCACTTCTTTCATCAATTTCATCTAAAAACCTGCGAAAACAAGGAAATCAAGCATAAAACCTGTCCAACTCTGTTATTTCTAATAATTCAACAAAATCATGAGTTCAAGCTAATTTATGAGTCATAAAGGTTGTAATTGAAGTAAATTTTAAGTATAAAAATAATAGTTTTTCAACTGTTATCAATAGTGTTAGTGCAATGTGGTTCCAAAGAAATGACATGCAGGGGTATAACACTCAATCGCAGTGTAATAGGCTGAACCTCAGATATACCCTCAGAACATGAATCAAGTTCAAATTTAGAAGCAATATCAACAACAGACTCAGATTCATGTTCAGTGCATGGAGAATAAACATTCAGATGTGATAGCAAAAAGTGGTTCTCATCATGCAAAGAGGGAGAATTAAGAACAGACTCATCAACAATATAATCATCAACATACCTATCAACAACATAATCATGAATAACACAATCATCAACAGAATAATCAATTTGAGGTATGTTTACCTCCACTTCCCTAAAGATTGGAAAAGTGGTGGAAGATGAAAATGGTCTACCTGACTCAAAATTACTGCTTATACACACAATAACGCACACACAAAACAGAACATCATACTCACAACACAAGACAAAACACAACACACACTAACACAACAAAAGTCCTAACACACACTAACACACACTAACACAACAAAAGGTAGGTATAAGCAGTAATTTTGAGTCAGGTAGACCATTTTCATCTTCCACCACTTTTCAAATCTTTAGGGAAGTGGAGGTAAACATACCTCAAATTGATTATTCTATTGATGATTGTGCTATTCATGATTATGTTGTTGATAGGTATGTTGATGATTATATTGTTGATGAGTCTGTTCTTAATTCTCCCTCTCTACATGATGAGAACCACATTTTGCTATCACATCTGAATGTTTATTCTCCATGCACTGAAAATGAATCCGAGTCTGTTGTTGATATTGCTTCTAAATTTGAACTTGATTCATGTTTTGAGGGTATATCTGAGGTTCAGCCTATTACACTGCGATTGAGTGTTATACCCCTGCATGTCATTTCTTTGGAACCACATTGCACTAACACTATTGATAACAGTTGAAAAACTGTTATTTTTATACTTAAAATTTACTTCAATTACAACCTTTATGACTCAGAAATTAGCTTGAACTCATGATTTTGTTGAATTATTGGGAATAACAGAGTTGGACAGGTTTTATGCTTGATTTCCTTGTTTTTGCAGGTTTTAAGATGAAATTGATGAAAGAAGTGAAAAGGGAAAGAGATGGATATAGAAAAGGACATAAAAAGGAAAAAGAAGAGAATCAACAAGTACCGCTCAGCGCCAATTACCGCTCAGCGGCACCTTTCAGTACCCATTGGCACCGTTGAGGGGAAAGCTAGCGTTGAGGGGAAGAAGTGAAACACGCTACTACCGCTGAGCGGCACTTTTATGGGCTTGGGCCTAATTTTCTGTATTTTTTAGAATAGTATTTAGCTTTAGGACATCCTAGGGTTTGTATCTTTGGATGGAACGAAGTAGAAACACACTCTTTCACCCCTTGGAGGAGGATTTTGGATGCTAAGGCTTCCTTCTCAACATTCTATGGTTCTATCTTTCATTCTTTCATTGTATTTCATCTCGTTTCACCATGAATATGGTGAACTAAACTGATTTTGTTGTTGGGGGAATCAATGTAACTCCATAGAAACTCTCTTGTATGGAATTTTTTCTTCAAAATCATCTTTATGATACATGCTTTCTTTCATTAATAGTTAGGGTTTTCCCTCTTTGCTCAAAGCATACATTGTTTAACTCATTCGATGTCATGATCATTGGTTTTGTCGATATGGACACATACGGGGAAATCTAGATCTAGGGAAACTCTCCCAATAGTATATTACCAACCTAGACATAGGAGTATGATGGTTGGTTGCCTTTAAGCTTCTGTTCATTATAATGCATGATTAAGTGCTAGGGAGACAAGACATTGTAAACTAGTGATTATGTTAGGCTTTCTTCGCCGAGACATCAGGTTTTTAGTAATTTAGAAAGTGGAATTAAGATTAATGAAAAGATTGATGAATTCCTAAATACAAGAGAGTGGATAGGATGAAATTGATAAACCCCAACAACATATTCATCCATATAATTCAAATCACGTGTTTTGTTTCTTCTTGTCCATTAATCAATACATGCATACTTATTTACTTTTGAGTATTTGCATTAAACTCTTAATCAATCGGTTTTGCAAGTCTTAGCTAATCAATAAACCACACAATTGTCTAGGTCGTGAGTCCTTCGGAAAAACGATACTTGGTCTTACCAGGTTATTACTTGATACGATTCGGTTACACTTGCCGAGGGTTAACAAGTCTTTGACTCCAATTTTGGGCTTTAAGATTTTTTCATCAACTATTGCAGGAGGTACACATGAATTTGACCAACATGCACCCATAGTGCAAGACAAAGGTGATTACATACACAATAGTTTGAAGATCAGTAGGCACCGGTTGAACCCACTCATCAATAATCTTTGCTTCTTAGATCCAGCTGTGGAGGACATCTCCCTGCTTGATTAAATCTGGAGGATGAAGCAATTCTTCCTCAAAACTTCCTTGCTAGATCCTATGGTGGAAAACATCTCCCTGATAGTCCAAAATTTGCAACTTCCACCATGACCAGGGGAGTTTTCTTTTTCCCTTCTCCCCCTTTCCCTACTTTTACTACACTTGTCTGTGATCTATTCACTGTTCTGATTTATGATCTTATGCTTATGACACATTGAGGACACTGTGTAGTTTAAGTGTGGTCTATTGGGCGAGATTTTGATTCTTCTTTGTTAGTTTTTGTTTTCTTGGTTAAATTTTTTCTTTTCTAGGTTATTTTTATCGTGTCTTGTGTACAGTTTGCATGTTTTTCTTGATTTTTGGACTTTGTTAGGTTGTAGACTTGACCTTCACTTCATTGATACTTGGCTTGAAATCCTTGCTTTTCTCTACTTTGAAGATGATTATGATGTTTGAGAGTTGAATTGATTGTGACAAAAGTACCTTATGTGAGATTTTAGCCACTTTATGTCTTTCTTGTGTGTGATATCTCTCTTGATTGCTTGCACATATGCCTTGGCTTGACTTTGGTTGATAATTATTTATTGATATGCATGTTTGGAAGTGATAAAGGTAGTTTTGTTCTTGAGCCTCTCTAGCCAAATAAGCCTACCTTGTTGTGATCATTTGATAACCTCGTTGAGCCTATGCTTTCCATTTTTCCTTGTTTTGAAGCTCATACACTAGCCCTATGTGAAAAAACCATGATTACCTTAACCTTAGGGAATTTTTTGAGCTCTGGAAGTGTTTTGGGAACAAGTGTGGTCTCCCTTGGGATTCATATGAATTGGCTAGTTGGTTCCTTTTCTTGTTTTGTTTTCTTACAGTCGTGTCCTAAATAGAGAGAAAAGAAAAAAAAGAGACAAGATGAGAAAAGAAAGAAAATAAAATAGAGAAAAATGAAAAAAAAAATTGTGAATAATGGAGTCAAGAAGAGGATTGAATTAGAGGTTTTGGTGTGATTTGACTGTGTTTACACTTGTTCCCCATTGCTCCTCTATTTCTTTTGGTTTATAGCTTCTCATCCATATTATATCCTCCCCTGTCCTTGGCCCCATTACAACCATGAAAAGACCTTTTGATTTGAACATGCATATGTTTTGAGTGTTGATATTAGAGACTTGCCAAGTCTATAGTTGGTTGCTTTCTTGAGTGCATTGAGTTGAAATTCTTTACCCTAGACACTTGAGAGAATCACTGATAGTGCATTTGTGAGGTTCTGTTGCTTTTGAGTCATCTCTTGAGCTAATTGATCATTTTGCCATGTCTTGAATTGCTTGGATGATTTCATGAGTATCTGTTTTCTATGATTCTGTGTTGGATATTGTCTACATCTTTTCTTTGTCCAAAATTCTTGAGGACTATGTAATTCTGTTTTTGTCCTTGTGAGTCATTGTTTTCTGTGTGCTGATGTTGTGTCACTCCTTTGATGAGTCAATATTTTCTTGACTTCACTTAGCATATTGTACCGGATTTAATCAAGGAATTGTGCTTGAATGTTCAGTATCTTCCCATTTTTGTTAACTGCTTAATTTGAGCAGAAATTCTTATTTTAATTAATTTGAATTATCTAAGCTTATTATTTGCATTATTGATTGCACGGAAAATTTTGGAAATACAATTTGGGACACTTGGAGGGCTGTCACATAATTTAAGACTCTCCATAAAAGAAGGGTACACAAGAAGGCATGGGCAATTAATTAGGAGGTGCAGCCGACGTCCAAGGGCTTCATTTAGTGAAAAAAAGATAGCGGGGCCCATGGACAAATTGAATTGGAGTATCCAGTAAAGAGAGGCATCACGCATTTTTTTAGCTTGAC
Source organism: Vigna umbellata (assembly GCF_029865625.1). Classification (NCBI taxonomy): domain Eukaryota; kingdom Viridiplantae; phylum Streptophyta; class Magnoliopsida; order Fabales; family Fabaceae; genus Vigna; species Vigna umbellata. The sequence continues at coordinate 3,330,383 of NC_142172.1, read as the reverse complement.
ACATGAGGGTTTAAAAACCCCTGGACGTGCAGCAGCCGCCAGCGTGGATGGGGCAAATTAATATTAAAGAGGGAAAAAGCCACCTTGAGAAGAGAAAGCATGAGAAAGTAGTGTGCACACGTGGAGGAGAGAGCTGATGTTGGGCTTTAGGCAGCAACTGGTCCAACAAAGAAAAAGCACGCGGAAGTGAAGCTCACAGCCTGCACCATAGCAGCAACATGCAACCAGGAAATGAAAATGGACTTGAGGTGGTGACGTCTAGCAACTTTAGAGCCCACGGCTGCACGTCATGCTCTAGCTTCAACAAAGGTCCAGCACGTGAATGGGAGGAAATTAATTAGGAGGTGCAACAGATGGTCTAGGAGGGTTGAGTCCAGCAAAGGAAGTGGCCTTCATACGGAGATCCAGAGCTTGGAGAGAAAAACACGGTCCAGCAAGGCATGGGACACGGTAGTTCACGTCGAGAATGTAGGGTCTAGGTTGGTGTACACACCTGGAGGGAGACCGCCACCACGATTGGAGCATTTACTTTTGGCTTGAGGAAATGTAGCAAAGTGATAACAGTTGAAAAACTGTTATTTTCATGCTTAAAATTGATACTAAAAGCAACCTTTAACACTTAGAAACTAGCTTGGAATCATGCTTTTGTTTATATTTTTGGAAATAAGAGAGTTGGACAGGTTTATGCTTGATTTCAATGTTTTATGCAGGTTTTAAGGTGAATTTGATGAAAGAAGTGAAGAAGGATAGAGATGGAATCATAAAAGAACTCAAAAAGTGCAAAAGAAGAGAAGCCGCAAGTACCGCTCAACACCATTTTCCCGCTGAGCGACACTAATTAACACTCGTTGGCACCGTTGATGGGTGAAAGTACAGCTGAGGGGAAGAATTCAACACACGCACTTACCGTTGAGCTCCTTCTACTTTTCTGTAATTTTTAGAATAATATATAGGCTTTAGGACTTCCTAGGGTTTTTATCTTTGGCAGAGTACGAAGCAAACACACACCTTTCCACCCCTTGAAGGAAGATCTTGAATGCTAAGGCTACCTACTCAACTTTCTAGGGTTCTATCTTTCACTATTTCATTGTATTTCATTTAGTTTCACCATGAATATGTTGAACTAAACTCTTCTTGTTGTTGGGGAATCAATGTAATCTTTTGAAGCTCTCATATATGGAATTTTGAATTTAAACATCATATCTATGATACATGCTTTCTTTCATCATTAGTTAGGGTTTTTCCTCTTTGCTCAAAGCATCCATTGTTTAACTCATTCGATGTCATGATTATTGGTTTTATTGATATGGACACATACGGTAAAATCTAGATCCGGGGAAACTCTCCCAACAGTAGTATAAACCTAGACATACGAGTATGATGGTTGGTTGCCGTTAAGCTTCCGTTCACTATAATGCATGATTAATTGCTAGGGAGACAAGACATTGTAAACTAGTGATTATGATAGGCTTTCTTCGCCGAGACATCGGGTCTAAGGTAATTTAGAGAGTGACATTAACATTGATGAGAAGAATGATGAATTCCTAAAATATATGAGAGTGGATAAGATGAAATTGATTGCCCCAACAACATACTCATCCATATAATTCGTTCAGTGTTTGTGTTCTTCTTTCCCATTGATCATCACATGCATACATGTTTACTTTTTGTCTTTTGCATTTGAAACTTATAACAATTTGTTCACAAGTCTTAAATAATCAAGAAATCATATAACTAACTAGGCCATGAGTCCTTTGGGAGAACGATACTTGGTCTTACCGAGTTTATTACTTGATACGATTCGGTCACACTTGCCGAGGGTTAAACATGTTTTTGGCGCCGTTGCAGGAGACTCGTGGTTTAACTAGTTTATTTGTGTGATTATTGATTATCTTTGACTTGTTTTTGAATTTTGAATTTTAAATTTCGAATTTTGTTTTATGTTTTTATTTTTTGGTTATTATTTTATTTTATTTTATTTTTCTGTTTTTATTTTTATGTTTTTATTTTATCTTCTTATCTCTTATTTTATTTTTCTATATCTTTTTGTGCTAACACATTTTTCTAGGGACATGTTTTCTTGTGTATGTAGGAAACAATTCGAACTAGAAGCAAGAAAACCTCGGAACCTCTTCTTGAAGGCTTAGACGAGAGTAGACAGAGGAGAAGAATCCGTACATCTAGAGAACTTTTAACTCCTCCAGAAATTCTTTTACAACCTTCACCACAAGGTTCTTACCATAGCACTGAGGAGATGGAGAATAATAATTTTAGATGGACTCTTACAGATTACACTAATTTAGTTGGCCCTCAACATTTCAATAGCATAGCAAGATCGAGGGTCAATGCAGCTAATATGGAGGTGAAACCGGCGTTAATCCAACTGGTTAAGAGTAATCAATTTAATGGGTTGTCACATGAAAGCCCATATGAGCACCTCACAACCTTTAATGAAATTTGCAATACAGTAAAGATAAATGGGGTGCCTGATGACAAATTTATGAACACGGAAAAACGGTGCCACAAACTTCTTTTTCAATCGGCAAGTGTGACCGAATCGTATCAAGTAATAAAACAAGGTAAGACCAAGTATCGTTTTCCCAAAGGACTCACGGCCTAGTTTAGCTATGTGATTTGTTAATTATTTAAGACTTAAGAACAAATTGATTGTAGGTTTTAAATGCAAGAGACAATAATTAAACATGTATGCATGAATTTGATCAATGGAAAAGAGGAATACAAACACTTTAATGAATTAGATGGATGAGTATGTGATGGACAAATTTATGATCACCAAAATATGATGTCACAAACTTGTTGAACAATCGGCAAGTATGACCGAATCGTTTCAAGTAATAAACTCGGTAAGACCAAGTATCGTTCTCCCAAAGGACTCACGGCCTAGTTTAGTTATGTGATTTGTTGATTAGCTAAGACTTAAGAACGAAATATTTGGAGTTTAATATGCAAGACAGAAAATAAACATGTATGCATGAGTTTTGATCAATGGCAAAAGCAAAAGACAAGCACTTTCAATGAAATATAATATGAATATGTTGTTGGGGGTCAATTTCATCTTATCCACTCTCATATATTTTAGGAATTCAACATTCAAATCATCATTGTTAATGCCACTCTCTAAAGTACCTTTCAAGAAGGCTTCTCCCTAATTACGAGTTCATAGAATTCCTAGCATTCCTAATAATTAGTTCATCAAGTGCAGGAGCTTAACGACAACCAATATAATATTGGGAGAGATTCCCCGGATCTAGACTTCCCCGTACGTTCCCGTATCGACAAAATCAATAATCATGCATTGAATGAGTTAAACAAAGCAAGCATTAAGCAAAGAGAAAAAACCCTAACTAATGATGAAAGAAAACATAAGTCTTAGATTAAGATGCAAGCACAAATTCCATATATGAGAGCTTCAAAAGATTACATTGATTCCCCAACAAACATACAAGGTTTAGTTCACCATATTCATGGTGAACCTAGATGAACAATAATGAAAGAATGAAAGAGATAGAAAAACCCGAGAAAGAGAAGAGGAGAGCTGTGACCATCTCCCAATCTACCCCAAGGGGTGGAAGAGAGAGTGTTTGCTTCGTTTCTGCCAAAGATACAAACCCTAGGACGTCCTAAAGCTTATATACTATTCTAAAATTACAAAAAATCTAGGTCCAAGCCCATAAGTGTGCCGCTCAGCGGTAAAGTGTCGCTCAGCGGTAAGTGCGTGAGTAGTTTCTTCCCCTCAGCGGCCATTTTGCCCCTCAGCGATCCTCCCGTGAGCTCCTGAGTGCCGCTCAGCGGTAAACTACCGCTGAGCGGTACTTGCGACTTCTCCTTTTGCACTTTTTGATGTCTTTTCTTATTCCATCTCTCTCCTTCTTCACTTCTTTCACTAAATTCACCTTAAAACCTGCACAAAAACACTGAAATCAAGCATAAACCTGTCCAGCTCTCTTATTTCTGAAAATATGAAGAAAAGCTTGATTTCAAGCGAGTTTCTAAGTATAAAGGTTGCTTTTAGTATCAATTTTAAGCATGAAAATAACAGTTTTTTAACTGTTATCAGTATGTTGTTGGGGTTATCAATTTCATCTTATCCACTCTCATATACTTTTAGGAATTCATCATTCTTTTCATCAATTGCTAATGCCACTCTCTAAATCACCTTGCAAGAAGGTGTATCCTTAATTACGAGTTCACACAATTCCTAGCATTCCTAGAAATTAGTTCTGAAGTGCAGGAGCTTAAAGGCAACCAATATGCTATTGGGAGAAATTCCCCGGATCTAGACTTCCCCGTACGTTCCCGTATCGACAAAATCAATAATCATGGCAATGAATGAGTTAAACAAAACAAGAAATAAGCAAAGAAGAAAAACCCTTGCTAAAGATGAAAGAGCATATATCTTAATATAAGACATTAAATCAAATTCCATATATGAGAGTTTCACAAGACTACATTGATTCCCCAACAACAATACAAGGTTTAGTTCACCATATTCATGGTGAAACTAGATGAACAATAATGAAAGAATGAAAGATAAAACCCTAGAAAGAGGAGGAAGTAGCCTGAGCATCCAAGATCTTCCTTCAAGGGGTGGAAAAGAGAGTGTTTGCTTCGTCTCTGCCAAAGATACAAACCCTAGGACGTCCTAAAGCTTATATACTATTCTAAAAATACAGAAAATTAGGCCCAAGCCCAAAAATAGTGCCGCTCAGCGGTAAACTACCGCTCAGCGGTAAGTGCGTGAGTTGTTTTTCTCCCCTCAGCGACCTTTTTACCCCTCAACGGAGCCAACGTGACTGCCTGAGTGCCGCTCAGCGGTAAACTACCGTTGAGCAGCAGTTGCGGCTTCTCCTTTTGCACTTTTTGATGTCTTTTCTGATTCCATCTCTGTCCTTCTTCACTTCTTTCACCAAATTCACCTTAAAACCTGCACAAAAACACTGAAATCAAGCATAAACCTGTCCAGCTCTCTTATTTCTGAAAACATAACCAAAATCATGATTTCAAGCTAATTTCTAAGTGTTAAAGGTTGCTTTTAGTATCAATTTTAAGCATGAAAATAACATTTTTTCAACTGTTATCAGTGCCTGATGAAGCAATCAAACTTAAATTGTTTCCTTTCTTATAGGGAGGCAATGCGAAGCTTTGGTTGAAATCTTTTCCAAAAGGGAGCTTTACAGAGTGGGAAGCTGTGGTGACAACGTTTTTGAACAAATACTTCCCACAATCCAAGGTAAACAAAGGGAAGCAAGAGATCTCATTTTTCAGGCAAGGCATGGACAAATTACTAGGTCATGCATGGGACAGGTACAAAATCCTATTAAGAAAGACTCCCACACATGGATTTGACGATGTAGAACTATTCCTATTCTTCCTTGGAGGTCTTGGTTCACAAACCAAGTTGATGCTAGATGCCTCAGCAGGAGGCAATATTAAATGGAAGACTCTAGAGGAAGCAACTGAAATAATTGAAAACATGGCTACTAATGACAATGAACTGAACAGTGAAAGACGAGCTCCTAGTCAGAAGGAGTTGCTACAATTTCAATCAAATGATGCCCTGCTTATTCAAAATAAGATTATTTCTCAGCAGTTGGAAGAAGTCATTAAGAGACTTTCTCAATTACCACAAGAAATACAAAATGTTTCAATGGTTCAATGGCAGCAACAAAGATGGCAACCACAACCTACTCCATCTGGGAAGACAACAAAACTTGACGAGACTTTCCAACAATTCTTGAAGACGAATGCATCTTACTATAAGAATGTGGAAGTTGCATTTAAAAATATGAAGATCCATATTGAGCAAATAGTTGACAAGATGAAAAATGGTAATCTCAGAGAAGAGTGTAAGACTATTGTTACTAGAAGTGGTAAGGTGTTAGAGGAGAGAAAAATAGAAAGAGAGGAGAAAGAAAATGAGAGTGAAAAAGAAACTTGTGAGTGGAAAGAAACAGTTGAGAGAGAGAAAAAGAAAGAAGAAGAAGATGAATAAAAAAAGAAAGAGAGAGAAGAGATAGATGAGAGACAAAAAGAAAAAGAGTTTGAAAAACCACTTCCTTATCCAAAGAATTATTCAAGGAAGGGGAAAGAAAAACAATTGGAAAGATTCATGGAGTTGTTTAAGAAGCTGGAGATTACTATACCATTCTCTGAAGCATTGCAACAGATGCCATCATATGTAAAATTTTTGAAGGAACTCCTTTGATAACAGTTGAAAAACTGTTATTTTCATGCTTAAATTGATACTAAAAGCAACCTTTAACACTTAGAAACTAGCTTGAAATTATGCTTTTAGTCATACTTTCATAAATAAGAGAGCTAGACAGGTTTATGCTTGATTTCAGTGTTTTTGTGCAGGTTTTAAGGTGAATTTGGTGAAAGAAGTGAAGAAGGAGAGAGATGGAATCAGAAAAGACATCAAAAAGTGCAAAAGGAGAAGCCGCAACTGCCGCTCAGCGGTAGTTTACCGCTGAGCGGCACTCAGGAGTTCACGTTGGAACCGCTGAGGGGCAAAATGGCCGCTGAGGGGAAGAAACTACTCACGCACTTACCGCTGAGCGGCACTTTACCGCTGAGCGGCACACTTATGGGCTTGGACCTAGATTTTCTATAATTTTAGAATAGTATATAAGCTTTAGGACGTCCTAGGGTTTGTATCTTTGGCAGAAACGAAGCAAACACTCTCTCTTCCACCCCTTTGAAGGAGGATCTTGGATGCTTAGGCTACCTCTTCACCTTTCTAGGGTTTTATCTTTCATTCTTTCATTATTGTTCATCTAGGTTCACCATGAATATGGTGAACTAAACCTTGTATGTTTGTTGGGGAATCAATGTAATCTTTTGAAGCTCTCATATATGGAATTTGTGCTTGCATCTTAATCTAAGACTTATGCTTTCTTTCATCATTAGTTAGGGTTTTTCCTCTTTGCTCAATGCTTGCTTTGTTTAACTCATTCAATGCATGATTATTGGTTTTGTCGATACGGGAACGTACGGGGAAGTCTAGATCCGGGGAATTTCTCCCAATAGTATATTGGTTGCCTTAAGCTCCTGTGCTAAAAAAATTAATTATTAGGAATGCTAGGAATCGTATGAACTCGTAATTAGGGAGAAGCCTTCTTGAAAGGTAATTTAGAGAGTGGCATTAACAATGATGACTTGAATGTTGAATTCCTAAAACATATGAGAGTGGATAAGATGAAATTGACCCCCAACAACATATTCATCAATATATTTCATTGAAAGTGCTTGTCTTTTGTTTTAGCCATTGATCAACCTCATGCATACATGTTTATTTTCGTCTTTTGCATATTAAACTCCATTTATTTTGTTCTTAAGTCTTAGCTAATCAACAAATCACATAACTAAACTAGGTCGTGAGTCCTTTGGGAGAACGATACTTGGTCTTACCGAGTTTATTACTTGAAACGATTCGGTCATACTTGCCAATTGTTAAACAAGTTTGTGGCGCCGTATTTCGGTGTTCATAAATTTGTCATCATACAAAGAAAAGCAAGTAGATTGAGAAGGAAACTATCAAAGTACAGGGTAACTACAGTGCAATCATACAGAAATTACCTCCTAAGCTTAAAGATCCAGGAAGCTTCACTATTCCGTGCACCATAGGAGACTTGGAAGTTGGAAGAGCAATGATTGATTTGGGAGCTAGCATTAATTTAATGCCGCTATCCATGTTTAAAACAATTGAGGGTTTGGAACTCAAACCTACCAGAATGGCTCTTTAATTGGCAGATAGGTCTCTTAAATATCCATATGGAGTGGTTGAAGACGTTTTAGTGAAGGTTGACAAGTTTGTATTCCCAATAGATTTTATTGTAATGGAGATGGAAGGGAATGATGATGTGGCTCTCATTCTTGGGAGACCTTTTATGAAGACTACTAGAGTTTTAATTGATGTAGAGAATGGTAAGCTTAAAGTGAGAGTTCGTGATGAAGAAGTAAACTTTGACGTATTCAAAGCCATGACATATCCAAATGATGATAAAACATGTTTTCAACTTGACGAACTTGATGAAGTTTGTATGGTTCAAGAAAGGATGGTGCGTTATGCTTCTCCATTAGAAAAAACTCTTATTGATGAAGATTTAGATGAAGGAGAAGAGAAATTAATTGAAGAATGTATGATGGACTTGGAAACATTGAAGGAGATTCCTGCGGAGGATGCCAAGTTTGAGATAATTGATAAGGAAGAAGAAGTCAAAGCAACAAAGTTAGAATTAAAAATACTACCAACACATCTGAAGTATGTTTTTCTAGAAGAAGATGGAACAAAGACAGTCATCATCAGTAACTCTTTGTTTCCAATAGAAGAAGAACAGTTGATAGAAATTCTGAAAGCTAACAAAGAAGCGATTGAGTGGTCAATCTCAGATCTTAAAGGTATCAGCCCAACTTATTGTATGCATAAGATCTTTATGGAAGATGATTATAGACCGAGTACTCAACCACAGAGAAGGTTAAATCCTATAATGAAGGAGGTGGTTAGAAAAGAAGTGTTGAAACTTTTGGAAGCTGGTATCATCTATCCAATCTATGACAGTGAATGGGTAAGTCTAGTACAAGTGGTTCCAAAGAAAGGCGGGATGACAGTAATTCATAATGAGAAGAATGAACTTATTCCTACTCGGACAGTTACTGGATGGCGAATGTGCAATGATTATAGGAAGCTAAATAAAGCCACTAGGAAGGATCATTTTCCTCTTCCTTTCATGGACCAGATGTTGGAGAGATTAGCAGGTCAAGCTTTTTATTGCTTTCTAGATGGATATTCTAGATACAATCAAATTGTGGTAGATCCAAAAGACTAAGAGAAGACGACCTTTACTTGTCCTTTTGGTATCTTTGCCTACAGAAAGATGCCATTTGGATTATGTAATGCTCCAGCTACATTTCAAAGGTGTATGCAGGCAATTTTTGCAGATCTCCTAGAAAAGTGCATTGAAGTCTTCATGGATGATTTTTCAGTCTTTGGAAATTCTTTCCAAAGGTGTTTGGCTAATTTGGATATTGTTCTTAAAATATGTGTTCAGGCAAATCTTGTTCTTAATTGGGAGAAATGTCATTTCATGGTAATAGAAGGAATTGTGCTGGGACATAAAATTTCTGCTAAAGGGATTGAGGTGGATAAAGCCAAAATAGAAGTCATTGAGAAACTGCCTCCAACAACAAATGTAAAGGGAATCAGGAGTTTCTAGGTCATGCTGGATTTTACAGAAGATTCATCAAAGATTTTTCAAAAATTGCTAAACCATTGAGTAATCTTCTTATGAAGGATGTCCCTTTTGTGATGAATGAAGAATGTTTGAAAGCTTTTGACACATTGAAGAGTAAATTAGTGTTAGCTCCAGTGATTATAGCTCCAGATTGGAATAAAAATTTTGAGCTAATGTGTGATGCTAGTGATTATGCAATAGGAGTCGTTCTTGGCCAGCGAAAAGAACAAATCTTTCATCCAATTTATTACGCCAGCAAAGTTCTGAATGATGCTTAGTTGAATTATGCTACTACTGAGAAAGAATTCCTAGCTATAGTGTATACTTTAGAGAAATTTAGACCTTATCTTATTGGGTCTAAGGTGATTATTTATACAGATCATGCAGGTATCAAATATTTGTTGACAAAGCCAGACTCTAAGCCACATCTAATTAGATGGGTACTACTCTTGCAAGAATTTGATGTGGAGATCCGTGATAAGAAAGGGAGTGAAAACTTGATTGCTGATCATTTATCACGGCTAGTCAACAAAGAGGTCACTAGCAAGGAATCAGAGATCTGGGAATCTTTTTCAGATGAAGCACTCATGTATATCCAGCAGAGGCCATGGTTTGCTGATATGGCTAATTTCAAAGTTGCAAGGGTAATGCTAGAAGATCTAAATTGGCAACAAAGAAAGAAATTTTTGTATGATGCCAAGCAGGTTGTCTGGGATGATCCTTATTTGTTCAAAATTGGAGCAGATAATCTTCTGAGGAGATGTGTGACAAATGAAGAAGGAGAAGGAATTCTCTTGCATTGTCATGATTCACCTTATGGGGGACATTTTAATGGAGAAAGAACAGCAGCAAAAGTTCTCTAATCAGGGTTTTATTGGCCAACTCTATTTAAAGATGCTCATAATCATGCTAGAAATTGTGATAAGTGTCAAAGAGCAGGGACGATTACCAGACGTCATGAGATGCCATTACAGGGCATTTTAGAGGTTGAGGTTTTTGATTGCTGGGGTATTGACTTTGTGGGACCCTTTCCTCCATCTTTCAACAATGAATACATATTGGTAGCAGTGGATTATGTGAGTAAATGGGTGGAAGCATTAGCTTGTCCTAAAATTGATGCTAGCACTGTAATCAAATTTTTAAAGAAGTAGATATTTTCACGCTTTGGAACTCCAAGAGTGCTAATTAGTGATGGGGGATCTCATTTCTGCAATTATCAGCTAGGAAAAGTACTCAAACATTATGGAGTGAGACATAAGGTAGCTGCACCTTATCATCCACAAACCAATGGACAAGTTGAGGTATCTAACAGAGAGATAAAAAGGATCCTGGAGAGAATCGTTGCTTCATCAAGAAAGGATTGGTCATTAAAACTGGATGATGCTCTTTGGGCTTATAGGACGACAATGAAGACATCCATGGGATTATCACCTTTTCAATTAGTCTATGGGAAAGCATGTCATTTGCCAGTAGAGTTGGAGCATAAAGCTTTGTGGGCTTTAAAATTCTTGAATTTTGATCCTTATGAAACTAAGAGCACACGCAGAAGGCAGATTCTGGAGCTTGAAGAAATGCGATTACATGCATATGATTCATCCAGGGCTTATAAAGAAAAGATTAAGTTTTATCATGACAGGAAGCTTGTGAAGAAAGTCTTTAATCCAGGGCAGCAGGTGCTACTATTCAACTCAAGATTGAAGCTATTTCCTGGAAAGTTGAAGACAAAATGGTCAGGACCATTCGTAGTAAAAGGAGTGCATCCACATGGAGTGATTGAATTACTTGATCCAGCTGCTGCTGATCCACAAAGAAGTTGGATGGTGAATGGTCAACATCTCAAGCCTTATTTAGGAGGAGAAGTGCAACGCTTGTCCACAATGATGCAGTTGGTTGATCCTTGAGATTTGGGGTCAGGCTCGTGACGTTAAACAAGCGTTTACTGGGAGGCAACCCAATGTTCTCAACTTATTTGCTTCTATTTTAGAATAGGGTTTGATGTACTCAATTGGAAACTTTGTTTGTTATGATGGTTTGCTTATGATTGTTGTTTGATAAGTAATACTTGATGATGCTTTAATGTTGATTGATGTTGAGATTGTGCACATTATATGCTTATACAGATGGTTCACAAGCTTTGTGAACAAATGCATGATGTTGTGATTGTGATTATGATACTAAGCAGGATGTGTATATGTGGAATCTGAATGAGGTTATATGTGAGCCTTTGAGCTCCAGAGTTGTTGTGATTGAATGCTATTACTTTGAAAGCATGAATGATTTTGCCCTGGTTTTCTATGATTGAATCAATTGCTTGTTTGCATCATATGATCAAGGTCATTTGTTGGTAACCCTTTTATTAGCCAAATGCATGATTTTAGCCCACAAAAGGTGTCACGTCCAGTATGGGTGCGAGGGGATTTTCTTTAATTGAAAAAAATGGCACGGTCAAGCAAAGTAGTAGGGCTGAATCATTTGGCTGGGAGAGAAAATGCTGACTCATTTTATTTGATTTTCACTATTTAAGCATTTTTAATTTATTGTTTCCGTGATGAATGTGTGGGATAGATAACTACAATGAGCATTAATCTTTTTAATTTAAGTGTTGCATTTTAATAGCTTTAATTGTGTTTGGATATTTATCTTTTGCATTGTTCAGTTTACTTTTTCCGTTCATTATGATGTTAATCTGTTCGGCTTCTTTATCTTCCTGTATTTCCAATTTCCTTAGTTGTTTTAGAAATCGTTCGGTCTCAATGTAGAACCGTTCGGTCATCTATAGGACCGTTCAGTCTTCATGCTTTGTTCATTTATTTTAGTGTTTTCAATTATGTTTGGTTGTATTTAATTTCCAGATTTAATTTAGTTTATTTCTAATCACAAAAACAATATCAAAACCCTCCATTACGTGTTTGACCTAAGTCTCGAACCACATTTGGTCCTTGAGAGACAACCTAGGAGTCACTTCCTAACACTATACTGCATTTTAAAGGCACATCAAATTTGTATGGGCCGCGATAGCCGCATCAATCTGTTGTGGTACTTGATCAATTTTATAGAATTTTAGTGTGTAAGACAGCACAGGAGATGTGGGAGGTCCTTAGAGTCACACATGAGGGTACAAATGACGTGAAACGTGCAATGAAGAACACACTCATCCAAGAGTATCAGATGTTCAGAATGCAACATGGAGAAACAATCTCTGATGTCTAGAAGCATTTCACTCACATTGTGAACCACTTGACAGGTTTGGGTAAGACTTTTGAAACTGATGAATTAAATTTGAAAATATTGAAATCATTGGACAGGTCTTGGCAACCAAAGGTGACTGCCATCTCGGAGTCTCAAAACCTCACTCAGATGTCAATGACGATTCTCTTTGGGAAGCTTCGTGAGCACGAGCTTGAGTTAAGAAGATTAACTGCAGATGAGGATCAAGGCAAAAGAAAGATGTTTGCCTTCAAGTTTGAAATCTCAAAAGGAAAAAGTTCTAGATTCCCAAATTTCCGTTTCTTTGCTAGTAACCTCAATATTAACTAGCCGGGATAAGTCATCAGCAAGCAAATTTTCACTCCCCTTTTTATCACGGATTTCTACATCAAACTCTTGCAGTAGCATTACCCATCTAATCAGACGTGGTTCATAATCTGACTTTGTCAACAAATATTTTATACCTGAATGATCTGTGTAGATAATCACCTTAGACCCTATGAGATAAGATCTGAATTTCTCTAAAGCATAAACTATGGCTAGAAATTCCTTCTCAGTGGTAGTGATGAGAGGGTCGCACCTCTCACAAAAGTTGTGCATAAAAGAATGCAGTATAGTGCTAGGACATGACTCCTAGGTCGTCTCTCAAGGAATGTGGTCCCCTTCGTTGATTCCACTTCAAGTCCATCTATTCTTCTATATTGCCGTGGCATTCACTTAAAGAGTGTGGTTTCCTCCAAAATAAAATTGTTATCTTCCAAAAGAGTTATAAAACCGTGAGTTTGCAATGTGGTGG